>NC_057796.1:495251604-495420454 GCF_018294505.1 Triticum aestivum
ACTGGGTATGGGGATCCGGAGGCATGACAACGTGCTGCTGTGGCGTTTGGGATGGGCAGGCGATGAGGCACGTCGTTTTTTTGATCGAAGGGGCCACGCGGCCCCCATTTTCGTTATAAAAATGGAGTTGTTTACAGGGAAACTAACCAACCATTACATCACTGATCTAAAACCACACCAGGATGCTCCAGCCTAGCAAGCCTAATCATCACACCACTGATATATATCACCACACCAGGATGCTTCAATCTACCCAAAACTAGCCCGGAAAGGGCCTAGTGTCACACTAGCTACAAAGGTATCAACAGATTAAAGGACGACAACCAAATTAACATAAAGGCTTCGAGGCCAGCAAGCATTTCCAGCGGCTAGCTTCACAAAATCCTTCTCACATGCGGCGCCAAACCATGCCCGCCTATGTAGACATCACGAGTCACCTTCACGATACGTCTAGACACCTGATGAAGCATGTTTTGTACCCCTCTTTTCTGCCAATTTTTCAAGAGTCAAGTAGGGAACAAACAAGAAAGATAATGTCAGTAGGATCTCTAGGCATAACACTTTGATAACATGATTTCTTCCCTTTTTTCCATATAGACCACAAGAGAGCAATAGTACCCAATAAAACAACTACCCTATCTTTGCCAGTATAGCTAGACAACTAGTTCTGGCACGGGTCGAAATAAGACATTGGAGCTCTCTCGTTCCCTAGAGCACATCCCACAATATTCCATTGGAACTTAGCTAAGGAACAAGTGAAAAATAAATGATTCACACTCTCTTCACAGTCACAAAATTCACAAAACTTAGTACCTTTCCAGCCTTTTTTACTCAAATTGTCCTTGGTCAGAATCCTGTTTTTGATTACTAACCAAGAGAATGCTTAAATTTTAGAGGCATCTTCATCCTCCATAGTTTTTTAAAAGGGAAAACATCTTGTCTAGCAATAAGATAGTGATAAAGAAATTTAACGGAAAAGCTACCGGAGTTTGTAAGTAACCATTTAACTTTGATAGGCTTATCCGACAAAATCACCCGACCACACATATCAAGTAACGTATTCCACACATCAAGAGTCTTCCCATGTAAACACCTTCTGAACCTAATACAATTAAACTTCAAGGTAAATATTGTCGCAACAGTAACATGTTTGCAAAAAGTTAATTTATAAAGACGAGGGAAAATCAAACAAAGAGGTTTATCCTTTATCCACGCATCTCCCCAAAATCTAGTTTTACGCCCATCCCCCACAATTCTCTGACAACAGCTATAGAAGATATTCTTAACTTCCTTGAAGCCGTTCCAGAAGTGGGAGTAGCTAGGAGATGATTCACATTGAGTCAAAGTTTTCTTCTTCAGATATTTTGCTCTAACCATCTCCTGCCAACCCCCTCCTCATTTTCTAGTCTCCAGAGCCACTTACAAAGAAGACTAACATTTTCAACATTTAGATTAGTAACCCCCAGTCCTCCCTGGTCCCTAGGTTGGCACACATCATTCTAGTTGACCAGGTGGTACTTGCGCACTCCCTCCTTTTCTTGCCAAACCAAATGAGCTCGAAAAAAAAAATCAAAACGTTTACCAACACCTTTAGGCAATCTAAAAAAGGAAAGCATGTGACTAGGGACACTACTCAAGCAAGCCTCAATTAGAATGAGTCTCTCTCCCATAGGAAGCAAGCTGCAAGCTCCCTTGCCAGGTAGCTGCTTTCTTCTCACATTTCTCCCCAGCAGGTTTCCAATCGCGATTACTAAGTTTCTTGTAGTGTAAAGGCATACCCAGGTAACAAAAAGGAAATGTTCCAATTGCGCAAGTAAAGATCTGAGCATATTCCTTCTGTCTTAGTTCTGCCTCACCAAAGTAGTAAACCTCGCTTTAAAAAATATATATTAATTTTAAGATCAGTCAAGTGCTCAAAGACACAAAGAATGATTTTAAGATTCCTAGCTCCTTCCAACTCGTTCTCGAAACAAAATATCGTGTCGTCAGCATATTGTAAAAGGCCACGTTCATAAATCTAAGGGGCTAGACCTTTTATAAACCCTTGCTCCCGAGCCCTTCCAACCAGGGTCACCAGGACATCAACAACTATATTAAACAGCAAGGGGGGAGGGATGCCCCTGCCTAAGACCTTTTCTAGTAGTAAAATAATTACCCAACATATCATTCAAAGTAATAGCCACTTTCCCATCAACAATGGTTGACTTGGTCCACTGAACAAACTTTTCAGGGAACCCTTACATCTCTAAGACATAAAGCATAAAGTCCCAGTTAATTTTATCGTAAGATTTCTCAAAATCGACTTTAAAAAGCACACCTGAGAGCTTGCTTCTATGAAGATAGTGTATGGTCTCATGCAGCATCACTACATTATCCAACAAATAACGCCCTTTAACAAATGTTGTTTGGATCTTAGGCACTAGTTGTTGGTATTGATCTAAAGGCCCAATGGGCCAAAACGAAAAAAACAGAAATAAGTTACGTTAAAGAGGGCAACAGGGTGGTCACGAACCAACGTTCGTACCCCTCGATCCAAACCAAAGCGCCCTGATCGGGGGCGACCCAAACCAACGTGGTTGAGGTCCCCTGATCGCTAGTGCCGCATATAAAGAGGGGGCCAGCCAACCACGCACAATCTGACCCAGTTCACGTGCATCTACTCTGCCTCCTAAATCCCTAAACCCCAATCCGATCTGGGGGAGCGCTGTGCGCCGGGAAGGCCTCCTTCTACCTCTGCTCCGGTGCCAAGGCAGTGTCGCTGGCGCCCGGAGGGACGCCGCTACCCGCTACGAACATCTGCATCAAGCCTCCATCTAGCAAGCACGGGACTTCGCATTGCCTACACCAATGGTTGCTTCCATTGGTGGTAAGATCCAATTCACCTTTCTGTTCATAATGCAATTAGGTGATCTGATGACTAGGCTTACGATCTGTTATGTGAATCCCACTGGGATTATTCCTAACAATGGTATCAAAGCCGTTTAAGCCTAGATTAGATCCCTAATGATCTTTTGGTTATGTTAATGCCAATGATTAAGTTTAGATGATTACTGTTTAAGGTTAATGATTAATGTTTATAGTTGATTCCCATCTGTTGGTGTTTGGCATCTAGAATTAGGGTTCATGCCTTTCGGTGGTGGTCTAATTCGCTAGGGGGTTTGGTACCAAATCAGAGAAGAGTCAAATTATCAAATTTTTTTTGCCATTCTTCCGCATTATGTTAATGTAACGAAAATGTTAACGCCCACACGTGTGGGCGTGAGCCATCTCAACCACACGCCTCCATCGCCGTCCAGCAGTATCTGCACGAATCTTGGCACGTTTTGACTGATTTTGTGTGCCACGTAGGACAAGACGTGTGTGTGGTGTGTGAGAGAGGTCGCCCACACATCCGTTTTACCACACGGAGGGGCCGGTGTGTGGGCGTTTAGCAGTTCGCCCACACACCAGTTTTCAGTCACGCACAAGGGCTGGTGTGTGGGCGTTTGCCATCTCGCCCACACGCCCGCCTCCTCTCCCACACCCAAGCTGCCAGTTGCCATGCGTTTTGCAGTGTACATGGCAATTGCCCTAGTGTGATTGCAAGAAGATGGCAACTCTCTCTTTTTTTTACCCCGAACATGTCAGTTGCCATATTTTTTGCATGGTACATGGCAAACTGCCCTAGCGTGCACGTAAGTAGATGGCAACTCTTTCTTTTTACATGGCAACTGCCCTAGCATGCTTTGTGAGCACATGGCAACTCTCTCTTTTACCCGAACATGTTTTTTTGCCATGCCTTTTTTTATAGCGCTACATGGCAACTGCCTAGTGTTAGTAGGTGGCAACTCCTAAAGTTTTGAAATCATGGCAACTGCAGTAGACCAGATCACACATGGCAACAGCTGTAGTTGTCCAAAAAAATGGCAATCTGGAACTTTGACCTGAGATGGCAACTGCAGTTGAGCAAACATGGCAACTGTAGTTGTCCGACGTGTCAACCGTAGTTCAGCGACATGACAACTGCACTTAAACGAATATGGACGAGGGTCCGGCCCATGGCAACTGCGGGCGCGCGGTAAAGTGTCACGTGGGGCGTGCGGGACCACGAGGTACGAGGCCTGACGTACCGGGCGTGTGGGCGTTATCTATTGGGAAACGTTTGAAATCGGCGGACCGGCCCAAGCTTCGGCCGGTCGCGCCGCTCACTCGCGCAGATACCGCTTTCTTTTCTCCTCTCCACGCATCACTGGCCCCACGCACCGCCCACGCCCGTGACTGCCTTATCCCTTCGCCCCTGAGCTCCAGCACTCATTCCCCATCCCCATCTACACGACCTCTGCTCCTCTCCTTGCATAATCCCTCTCCTCTGCTGATCTCCAACGCAACTAAATCCCCCTCTCCACTAGCTGCAAGTCACATCGGTGTGAAGGAAGGGGCACGGGGGTGCTGGTACGGGAGTTGGGGCGAGCAGGAGATTGTGGAGGCGGCGGCCGGCGAGCTTCAACAGGCCGGTCGACGAGGTTGGTGATGGTCGGCGACGACGCTGGTAACAGCCGAGGTACAACCGCAAGCTGACGAGCTACCACCGGCTGGTGTGGATGCTACAACCTGCAAGGAGTTGTTACTACCTCGACTGGCAGGCGCGACGGCGGAGCACACGAGATGCTACAACCGTTGAGGCAGGAGCTGCAACCGCCCCCGGATTTTGCTGGAACCGGTGACAGCGGCGAGCTGCAGGGTGACCATGGCGGGGAGTGCTGCAACCACGACCAGGTTTGCTGGAACCGACTGGGCGATTTGCTGGAACCAGCGCCCAAAAGTGCTTCCGCCGGAATTCGTTCTTTCTGTACCAGCGATTTTTTGCTACCACCACAGTTTTGTTTTGCTAGAACCAACATCCAAAAATGCTTCCACCAGAATTTGTTCTTCTTGTACCAGCGATTATTTGCTACAACCACAATTTTGTTTTGCTGGAACCAACATCCAAAAATGTTTCCTCCAGAGTTTAATTCTTTGATGGACCAGCAACATTTGCTACAACAATAGCTTCAATTTGCTGGATCCAGGTTTTCAAAAGATTCAACAGGGGCCGTGACACAGAGCTGCTTTTTGACAACTTTTTCATTGTGAGCGTCCACGGCAAGCATCAGCGGCGGCGACTGTCGACAGCGACAAACGGGGGAGGGCAGCCGCGCGCTGCGCGACGCAGCAATGATGGGTGGCCGCCATGTCCTGCAGTGTTTCTTCAGATCTGTTGTGAACGGGGTGAGAAAGAAGAAAGCGAACTGGATGGACGAGGATCCTACGGCTCGTGGTGGGCCAATCGGGCGGCTGGGGTGCGACCGGCCAAAATTTTGGGCCGGCCACCGGCGCCTATCAGTCGCCTTATCTATTTTGCTCACACGCACGCGTGTAAGAGGGACCAGGAGGGGAAAAAAGAGGCGTGTGGGCACTAGTTGTTTTGTCCACACACAGGCGTGTGGGCTGGTCCTCTTAGGCACCACACGGAACGTGTGGACAGATCCCTTAACGCCACACGTGTGGCAGTTAGCGGCGTCCTAATGTAATTACGACTGCTAGCCCCTGTTTTAGCGATTAAAACATGATGAATTGGCGAAATTACAGAAAGCCTCATTTTCCCCCAAATTCAGACGAACCCTAACTCTAGATTTTTGGAACACTAAAAGGTCAAATCCCACGCCTCAAATCGACAGAAACTGAACTAAAGAGGGGCTGGATCTTATGCTTTTTGAGCATGCCGGCCTTCGGGGTCTGCACGGCCGACGCCGTTCAGGAATCCCATGGCCGGAACGCCGCTGCCCTTCGGGATGGCGCGCGGAAGGAAGACGCAGTCGCCTCTGCTGTGCTCGCGGACGCGCGCGCCGCCTGGCTTTCTGCGCCTTGCACGCCGCCGCCGCCTTCGAATGAATCCCCTGCCGCGCAGCCGCCGGCGAAATGGACCTCCTGCAGCACAGGGCGCCATGTGTGCGACGCCGGAGCCACGCTCGCCAGAGGAGCGCACTGGATTCAGTCCGTTGTGCGCTGCTCCGGCAAGGGCAGCTACCGCGCCGCCATGGCCGGCACGTTTCGGTCGCCGATGGCGCCGTCTCTATGACCGCGACCCTGGTCGCTGACTCTGTAGGGAGCGAGAAAATCGGGAGAATGGGAAATTGGTGATTAGGGTTTGACCGGGCGCTGGTTTTGCTCCGCTCTGAGCGATCGGAGCCGTCGGCTCGATCCAACGGACGAGACCGACGCGCGGCTGGGACGGGCCTTCGGCCGCCTAAACGGGCCGCTTTTCATGCCTGGGCTTTGGCCCAAGTTGCCTTAGCTCGTAGAAAAAGTTTATTTAATGTTTTTTTCTGTGTCTGCTGGGCTAGAAATTTAACGGGCTTCCTGTTCGCACACGAACACGTCACCGTGTACCCTCGGCGTTGAGCGCGATACGCAGGACACATCGCCGAAGGAGGCTCACCGGAAGCGCGATACGCAAGACAATCCGGCGAGCTCTTTTGAAGACCCGAAACCCCACGCGGCCGGGAGAGACCCCGTCTGGATGCACGGCGGTGATGGGCTGCCCTAGGTCGGTTCGCCCGCCCCTAGGGCTTAGATCGAAGCTCTCCGAAGCGAAGAACACCGATGAACGAGAAGCAGAAAACTAGGGTAGGAGATGAAAGTTTGTAGATGGGTTTTGCGATTGTGTGTTGTTGTTCAATCGGCTGTCACCCCTTAGGTATATAAGAGGCGGCTGGACTTCCCGTGCAAGAAAAAGGCTTGGATTCACGTCCAAAATCCTAGTCAAATTCGGATTGGTTTTGTCCGAACTTTCCTAAACTGTTCGGTTTAAACTGGTTGCACCTCGCGGGTCTTTTTTGTGGTGGTAAACGACCTCGGATGAAAACGAGTCCAAAAGCAATCTTGACCGTTTCGACGAGGCGAACAACTTTCATGTTAAACATTTTCTGATCAGAGGTCATCTTGAGAGTTAAATCACTCGCGCAAAATAGACTATTATTCGCGCTACCTCGCGCAAATCCGGCTATTACTCGCGCTACCCATCAGACGGGGCGTCTGCTGGGGCGCGCCACTTTCGGCCTCCTAACAGAGCTGCATTCTGATAGCTCTAACTTTTGCATATAAATTCGGATTGGAACACTTTTTATATCAAAATCGATCGTTTCGACGAGACGAAGACAATCCATGTAGATCATTTTTCCATACGAGGCAGTCTTGGGGGCGTAATGAGCCGAATAGTGTTTTGAATACAAAATCTCAGTATTTCGAACACAACTTTGGCCTTCGAGATGAGATCGGATGGCGATGGCCCAAATTTCAAAGATGTTCATATCGACAATACAAAACTTTTTTATGTAGATCACTTCTCCATCTGAGGCCATAGTAATTAAGTTCTTGACCGTGCTAAAATCTGGTGTCAACACTTTCGTCGGTTGATGAGCGAAGAATTAAGTTCTGAGCGTTTTCTATTTATTCAGTGTGTTTACGTATTATGATTATTTCCAAAATGTTTTGCACTGTTATAAATAGAAAAATTGAAAGAAAAATGATGCTGAAAATTATGTTTTAGTTTTCTGAATGAAATGGAACCAACGAGAAATTTTATTTAGAAAACTTTTATGAAATTAATGTTTGTGTCATTTTATGGCACATTTATGTTCATCTCATGGTAATATCAATAAATGATGAATTATTAATGTTGAGAAATTGATATTGCACACGAGATTTATGTGATCATTTTTGTAATACAGAACAACGTTGTTTTACATTTTTGAATCACTCCGTTAATTCCTTATTATTTTCTGCCCAACGGTGATATAATTTGGAATTAATTTTTGCATGAAAATTGATCAAACCAACGTAGGTTAATTTTTGTGCAATTTAATTTAATTATGATGTTCTTTTCCTTTACTTATGGTACTTTGAAATCATGACAGCTTCCGGTTCTCGTGGCCTCGAGATCGAGCCACTTACTGGGAATAACTTCCAAACATGGAAGGACTCGTTGCTTTTGCACTTCGGCTGGCATGAGGTTGACCTGGCACTGAGGGAAAGTAAACCAGTGGAACCTAAAAAGGATGCCACTGGGTATGCTGAGCTTAAGAAAGCGTATGACACTAAAGTTGAGAAGTGGGAGAGGTCAAACAGAATGGCGCTCCTAATTATGAACTTCTCCATCTCGACTGAGATTAATGGGGCTATTCCTGCTAATGAAAGTGCCGCTGAATATTTGCAATCGGTGGAAGAACAATTTAAGGGCTCAGAGAAAGTGTATGCAGATGAGCTTTTACACAAGCTGCTTGCAAAATATGAAGGAAATGGAAATGTGAGGGAGCATATTTTGAGCATGAGCAATGCCGCGGCAAAGCTTAAAACCATGAAGTGTGACTTGAGCGAAGAGCTGCTTGTGCTCCTAGTTTTTAGGTCAGTACCCTCACAGTTCAATCCATTCAAGATAAACTATAATTCTCTTGAAACCAAATGGAAACTATCTGAACTCATTGCACATTGCGTTCAGGAAGAAGAGAGAATGAAGAGTGAGCAGAAAGATCAAGCTCTCCATGTTAACTCTGCAAAGAGGAAGCATGAGAACAGTGCTCATAACAATAATGTGCCCAACAAAAAGCAATATTCCAAAAAGAATCCTCCAAAGCCTAAGCAATGCAACGAGGCAGGTTGTTCACGTTCCGCTCCTTCAGCGTCTGCTCCAGTTAATCTTACAAATGCCACTGGAGAAAGACTTTGCAATTTTTGCAAGCAGCCAAATCATGTCAAGGCGGACTGTCCAGGTTTTCTTAAGTGGCTGAATAAAAAGGGCAAGGATGAGATCACTCTTGTAGATGAATCTCTGTATGTTGATTTTTCTGAATCTACATGGTGGATTGACTCAGGTGGGACTGTTCATGTCGTGAATTCTTTGCAGGGATTCCATATAAGCCACACCCTAAGGGGTACAAGAAGACTTAGTGTTGCAAAAAGGAAGGAGGCTGAAGTTGAAGCCGTGGACTCCCTCACCTTGAAGCTGCACACTGGTTTCCTACTTCAGCTCAAGGACGTTCTTTATGGGGTAAATTTGATTTCAGTTTCATGTTTAGATGATTTTGGTTTTCATTGTACCTTTGGGGAGAAACAATATTTTTTAAAGTATTGTAATAAGGATGTTGGTCTCACCGTCCGACGAGGCAAACTTTATATGTTAAATCTTTTTGGTTCTCCTATGTGTGTGAATCTCCGCGAGACGAATATGAATGAACGCAATCATGTAAAGAATGGGAGAAGTATCAATCCTTCTTCGAAATTGTGGCATCGTTGCTTGGGCCACATTTCGAGGGGGAGAATGGAGCGATTGATTAAAGTAGAAATACTCCCTCTGCTAGATTTCTCCGATGCAGGCAATTGTATTGACTGTATTAAGGGAAAATATGTGAAAACAATTAAGAAAGTAGCAGTAAGAGCCACAACGGTCCTTGAACTAATTCATACTGACATATGCGGACCTTTTAACGTGAAGTCTATGGATGGTTTTGATTCTTTCATTACCTTCACAGATGATTTCTCTCGCTATGGCTACATTTACCCCATACGTGATCGATCCGAAGCTTTGGACAAATTTAAGATTTATAAAGCCGAGGTTGAAAATCAACTCAACCTAAAGATCAAAGTAGTACGTTCTAATCATGGGGGAGAATATTATGGTAGGCATGCTCTTTATGGGCAAATTCCAGGACCATTCGCGAAATATCTTGCTGAAAAATGGAATTATTGCCCAATATTCAATGCCCGGTGAACCTCAACAAAATGGCGTAGCTGAGCGTTGCAACCGCACTCTTATGGATATGGTACGTATCATGCTTAGTCATGCAAACTTACCAGTAAGCCTTTGGATGGAGGCATTATGCACACATCCTGAATCTTGCTCCAACTAAGTCATCGCCGAGCACACCTTACGAGATATGGGCGGGAAAGAAACCGGGCTTGAATTACTTGCATGCGTGGGGCTGCCCAGCTGAAACTAAAGTATTCAATCCACATATTTAGAAGTTTGACCCAAAGACAGTCAGTTGTTTTTTCATTGGGTACCCTCATAGAGGAAAAGGATATCGCTTTTATTGCCCAGGTCATACCACCAAGTTTGTGGAAACCAGGCAAGCGGTGTTTTTTGAGGATAATGAAATCACTGAGGTTAGGGTGATTGATCTTGAGGAGAAGCGGGTGCATGTTCCAACCCCGACTATCCAACAGAACTTTATCCCTATGCCTAATATGCACTAGACACCTACTGGTGATCCCGAACCTGAAGTGGATCCTCAATCTGACGAGGAGCCTCAACATAATGAAGATCCTCAGCATGATGAGAACCCTCGGCCAAATGATGATCCTCAACCTTCTCGGGCAAGTAGAAATGCACATACTAATGAGCCTATGAGAAGATCACAACGAGAAAAGAAAAATGCCATCTCTAGCAATTATGTCACTTTCATGTGTGAGGATGAAAATGACATAGGGAAGTCACAAGATCCGACCTCATATAAAGAAGCCACTAAAAGTGAAGACTCGTCCAAATGGTTGGTCGCCATGGTAGACGAATTGAAATCTATGAGCTTGAATGATGTGTGGGACTTAGTAGAAGTTCCTGATGGAGCCAAAAGGGCAGGCTGCAAGTGGGTCTACAAAACCAAATATAATTCCAAAGGGAACGTCGAAAGGTTCAAAGAGAGACTTGTAGCAAAAGGTTTTACACAGAGAGAAGGGATCGATTATAAGGAGACCTTCTTGCCTGTGTCATCCAAAGATTCTTTCAGAATTGTCATGGCACTTGTAGCTCATTATGATTTAGGGCTGCATCAAATGGATGTCAAGACGACATTTTTGAATGGTGACTTAAAAGAAGAAGTTTACATGACTCAACCTGAAGGTTTTGTTGTGGAAAGAAAAGAACATATGGCATGTCATTTAAAGAAATCCATA
The DNA here is from genome assembly GCF_018294505.1 of Triticum aestivum. NCBI lineage: Eukaryota > Viridiplantae > Streptophyta > Magnoliopsida > Poales > Poaceae > Triticum > Triticum aestivum. Next base: position 495,262,570 of record NC_057796.1, read on the forward strand.
TATGGCTTGAGGCAAGCCTCAAGGCAGTACCTCAAGTTCGACGAGATTATTAGAACTTTTGGTTTAAAGAAAATGAAGTGGACAACTGCATATATGTTAAATTCAAAGGCAGTAGGTTCATAATTTTAGTCCTATATGTGGACGATATTCTATTGGCTTGCAGCGATAAAGATATGTTGCATGAGACCAAGAGATTTTTGTCCTCAAAATTTGACATGAAGGATCTCGGTGAAGCCTCGTATGTCCTTGGCATTGAGATTCATCGAGATAGGTCCAAAGGAACATTAGGACTATCACAAGAGGCATACTTTGAGAGAGTACTAAAGAAATACAATATGCATAAGTGCTCTTCCTCACCTGCCCCCATAGTCAAGGGTGATAAGTTTGGGACATTCCAATGTCCGAGGAACCAAAATGAAACTGATCAGATGAAGTCGGTTCCTTATGCTTCAGCTGTCGGAAGCATCATGTATGCTCAAGTTTGTACACGCCCTGACTTAGCTTTTGTAACCGGGATGCTTGGTAGATTTCAATCTAATTCAGGACCACACCACTGGAAGGCCGCAAAGAAAGTCTTGCTTTATATGCAAGGTACTAAAAATTTCATGCTTACATATAGAAAGTCTGATAACCTGGAAGTTATTTGTTACCCAGACTCTGATTTTGCCGGGTGTGTGGATAGTAAGAAATCCATGTCAGGTTATATATTCACACTCGCTGGAGGAGCCATATCGTGGAAAATCTCCCAGCAAACTATAGTTGCCTCATCTATGATGATGGCAGAATATCTAGCATGTTTTGAGGCCACTAGGCAGGTTGTATGGCTAAAGAATTTCCTTCCAAACTTAAAGTGGTTGACAACATTTTCAAACCACTGACATTGTACTGCGATAATGAACCCGCAGTTTTCTATGCGAATAACAACAAGTCAAGTGCTGCTGCCAAGCACATTACCTAAAGTACCGTGTTGTTCAACATAGAATCCATGATCAAACTATTAATGTAGCATATCAGCACGACACGTATGCTTGCGGATCCGCTTACCACCCAATATATTTCGTGAGCATGTAGCCGGCATGGGATTATTGGAAGCCTCTTGATTCTGGAATTATGGGACCGCTAATATAAACCACTCCTAATAAGTAAAATGTTTTCCACTTTGAAATAGGATGTGTGCTATGAGTATTGAGGTTCAATGGCATTTCATTGGCTGTTGTAGCACCTTACTCTAGTATATCATTCCTATGGAGAATGGGAAAAAGTTATTGAGCCTAACGATTAAGGGGGAGAATGTTGGTATTGATCTAAAGGCCCAATGGGCCAAAACGAAAAGAAAAAAAAGAAAAAAAAGTTACGTTAAAGAGGGAAACAGGGAGGTCACGAACCAACGTTCGTACCCCTCGATCCCAACCATAGCGCCCTGATCAGGGGCGACCCAAACCAACGTGGTTGAAGTTCCCTGATCGTCAGCGCCACACATAAAGAGGGGGGCAGCCAGCCACACACGATCTGACCTAGTTCACGTGCGTCTACTTTGCCCTCCTAAATCCCTAAACCACAATCCGATCTGGAGGAGTGCTGTGCGACGGGAAGGCCTCCTCCTACCTCTGCTCCGGTGCCAAGGCAGTGCCGCTGGTGCCCGGAGGGACGCCGCTACCCGCTGCGAATATCTACATCAAGACTGCATCGAGCAGGCATGGGACTTCACATCGCCTACACCAATGGCTGCTTCCATTAGTGGTAAGATCCAATTCACCTTTCTGTTCATAATGCAATTAGGTGATCTGATGACTAGGCTTACGACCTGTTATGTGAATCCCACTAGGATTATTCCTAACACTAGCTTGTCAGCAACTAACATAGCTCTAGTGTTCAAAACCTTGGTAAGAATCTTAAAAGGAACATTAAGCATGCAAATAGTTCTATACATTTGAATCTTATCAGTCCTCTGCCTTTGGCAATCAAAATAACAACACCATAATTTAGCCTAGATAGGTCCAATTTGCCATAAAAAAATCATTAAACAACCGAAGTAGATCAGAACAAATTAAATCCTCATTTCTGCAGCCAAATGGCCAAATTATCCTTGCCATTCTCACTAGTATGCAAAATTTTATTAACTACAGCAGCAAGATCATCTCTTGTAAACCAACATAATTCAAAGCGAAAGGGTTTATTAGCTATAACAGTTTTAACCCCGTTATGCATAAGTAAGGCTGCATGGTCAGAGACACCTCTAACCAGTGTCCTGGCAGTAACTAGTGGAAATTTTAACTCCCAAGCGGGGCTAACTAAGATCCTATCCAACTTAACAAAAAGGGGGTGAATATGGTTATTTGACAAGTAAAATTTCGCCCAGAAAGCTCAAGCTCTTTCAGGCCCCAATGCTCAATAATAGAATTGAAAAAGAAAGACCATTTAGGAAGCTTCTTGGCCTTGTTCCTATCCTTACTCCTCCTAATGATATCAAAATCACCGCCAACAACAAAAGGATGATCATCACACCCAAGCATATGCACAAAATCAATCAAGAACTCCTCTTTGTCTCTAGAGTGAGCAGCTCCATAGACATTGGCCAGATTCCATTTGAAACCAATCCTCTTATCCATAAGAGTCATCCTAGTCAAGTATTTACTAGCTACACAAGTATCTACTTCAAATAAATCTTCTCTAACCCCCATAAGCAAGCCACCCGAAGCACCAATAGATGGCTGAATGAGGCACGTTGTTGGGGAGATATGGGGACATTAGTGTACGGAGGTGGGCCTCAAAGTGTCGGCGCATGGCAGGGGACATTAGCGCCCGCCCTCCCCTCCCCACCCCCTCCCCCTGACGGCAAGGGCCCGGGCGGGACGGGGCGCGACGACGACAAGGATGGCGACAAGGAGCTTGATGCTAGCATGGAGGACGACTCCATCGACACGGCGGCGTGGGAGAAGCTGGGCATCACCGATCTTGGCGGGGCGAAGACTCATGCGCTGCAGCCCATGATGGAGCAATCTCTGGCGGGAGGGTCGTCGGAGATGGAGCTCTCCATTCCGAACCAGTACGGCTCCAACCTGGGGTCGGTCACATCTCCTCCGGTGAGGATGGAGGCGGCGATGGTCTCACACCAGACGGAGGAGCCGGTGGGCACCCCCATTGCGGTGTCTGCGGACTCGCTGCCATTGCCTCTCGCCTCGCGCTCTCCATCCCAAGGCGGTCGCAGCAGCAGCAAGCTCGGCACGGTGAAGCAGCTCAAGAAGGTGGCGGTGCGCAAGGTGAGCGCGGAGGCCGGACGCGCAGCGGAGATCTTGGGGGCTCCGGCGACGCCGCGCCAGGCGGTGATGGCTCTGGCCGTGCCCGCCCCTGCTCCGATCACTCTGGAGACGTCCAAGACGGCGCCCTTCCCGAAGGCCAAGCGCTCCAAGGCGGTGGTGGAGGGGCAGGCGGCTCCCGTGCGGGTCAGTGCGCGTGCCAAGGGCGCCAAAGGAAACATGCCGTCGCTTCAGCGCGCCCAACTTCTCCAAGCGCAGAAGAATTTAGAAACCTCAGGTAATCCCTTGCCCCGTTTTATGATTCTGGACTCCTTTTCAGATGATCATTTGAGTGAGGTCTTGGGGGAGAGTGGGGTGGAACCGATGGGAGAGGGTGAGATGAGCGAGCTTATCTCGTTGATTCATGCAAAGGAGATGGCGCAGGCGGCGCTGGAAGCGGCGGCTGCTCAACACGCGGATCGTTTGGCAGTGGAGGCGGAGGCCTCGACGGTGCTAACAACCCGGCCCGATGGGGATACAGCAATAGGGGTTGCTATCCCCCCCTCGCCTCGCTGCGGCAAGGTGAGGCGCGTGGCCAAGGCGATCACCTCCAGGGGGGTGCGCCTGCGTAACCGCGTCATTTAGATGCGTGCGCTTCTTTGGAATATCCATGGCTCCGGCCACTCGGGTCGGCGCACCCAACTAAGCGATTACATTAGGAAAGAAACGATAGATATCGTAGGACTCCAGGAAACGATTAAATCAGAGTTCCGACACCAAGATATCTTAGCGATTGATCCCTTAGAGCGCTTTGTTTGTCACCACAGCCCGGCCCACGTCCACTCAGGTGGCATGTTGCTAGGTTTCTGCAGTGCCACGTACGAGGTGCTAACCTGGGAGGTTGGCACCTTCTTCATTGCGGCCAACATCCGCGTGCGAGCGTCGCTTCGCGAGCTCGCGATCGTGCAAGTCTACGGACCGGCAGATCACTCACGCTCGGCTGAGTTCTTGGGATAACTGGAAGCCAAGGTGATGGTTTTATCTGCAGCTCAGACCCCGCTAATGGTGGGGGGGACTTTAACCTGATCCGTTCGGGTGCAGATAAAAACAACGACAACATCAACTGGTCAAGGGTGGCCATGTTCAACAACGCGATTGCGTCTATGGCACTTAGGGAAGTGGCCAGATCAGGGGCGAGGTATACTTGGACAAACAAGCAACTAGTGAAGGAAATATGCCCTAGAGGCAATAATAAAGTTATTATTTATTTCCTTATATCATGATAAATGTTTATTATTCATGCTAGAATTGTATTAACCGGAAACATGATACATGTGTGAATACATAGACAAACAGAGTGTCACTAGTATGCCTCTACTTGACTAGCTCGTTGATCAAAGATGGTTATGTTTCCTAGCCATAGACATGAGTTGTCATTTGATTAACGGGATCACATCATTAGGAGAATGATGTGATTGACTTGACCCATTCCGTTAGCTTAGCACTCGACCGTTTAGTATGTTGCTATTGCTTTCTTCATGACTTATACATGTTCCTATGACTATGAGATTATGCAACTCCCGTTTACCAGAGGAACACTTTGTGTGCTACCAAACGTCACAACGTAACTGGGTGATTATAAAGGTGCTCTACAGGTGTCTCCGAAGGTACTTGTTGGGTTGGCGTATTTCGAGATTAGGATTTGTCACTCCGATTGTCGGAGAGGTATCTCTGGGCCCTCTCGGTAATGCACATCACTTAAGCCTTTCAAGCATTGCAACTAATGAGTTTGTTGCGAGATGATGTATTACGGAACGAGTAAAGAGACTTGCCGGTAACAAGATTGAACTAGGTATTAAGATGCCGACGATCGAATCTCAGGCAAGTAACATACCGATGACAAAGGGAACAACGTATGTTGTTATGCGGTCTGACCGATAAAGATCTTCGTAGAATATGTGGGAGCCAATATGAGCATCCAGGTTCCGCTATTGGTTATTGACCGGAGACGTGTCTCGGTCATGTCTACATAGTTCTCGAACCCGTAGGGTCCGCACGCTTAACGTGTCGATGACAGTTATATTATGAGTTTATATGTTTTGATGTACCGAAGGTTGTTCGGAGTCCCGGATGTGATCACGGACATGACGAGGAGTCTCGAAATGGTTGAGACATCAAGATTGATATATTGGAAGCCTATGTTTGGATATCGGAAGTGTTCCGGGCGAAATCGGGATTTTACCGGAGTACCGGGAGGTTACCGGAACCCCCCGGCAACATAATGGGCCTTAGTGGGCCTAGGTGGAAGAGAGGAGAGGCGGCTAGGGCTGGGCCGCGCGCCCCTCCCCCCTAGTCCGAATAGGACAAGGAGAAGGGGGCGACGCCCCCTTCCTTCTTCTCCCTCTCCTCTTTCCCCCCTCCCAAGTCCTAATCCAACTAGGAAAAAGTGGGGAGTCCTACTCCCGGTGGGAGTAGGACTCCTCCTGGCGCGCCCCAAGGCTGGCCGCACCTCTCCCCCTTTGATCGTTTATATACGGGGGCAGGGGGCACCCCATAGACACAACAATTGATCTATTGATCTCTTAGCCGTGTCCGGTGCCCCCCTCCACCATATTACACCTCGATAATATCGTAGCGGTGCTTAGGCGAAGCCCTGCGTCGGTAGAACATCATCATCGTCACCACGCCGTCGTGCTGACGAAACTCTCCCTCAACACTCGGCTGGATCGGAGTTCGAGGGACGTCATCGAGCTGAACGTGTGCTGAACTCGGAGGTGCCGTGCGTTCGGTACTTGATCGGTCGGATCGTGAAGACGTACGACTACATCAACCGCATTGTGTTAACGCTTCCGCTTTCGGTCTACGAGGGTACGTGGACAACACTCTCCCCTCTCGTTGCTATGCATTGCCATGATCTTGTGTGTGCGTAGGAATTTTTTTGAAATTACGACGTTCCCCAACAGTGGCATCCGAGCCAGGTTTTATGCGTTGATGTTATATGCACGAGTAGAACACAAGTGAGTTGTGGGCGATATAAGTCATACTGCTTACCAGCATGTCATACTTTGGTTCGGCGGTATTGTTGGATGAAGCGGCCCGGACCGACATTACGCGTACGCTTACGCGAGACTGGTTCTTCCGACGTGCTTTGCACAGAAGTGGCTGGCGGGTGTCAGTTTCTCCAACTTTAGTTGAACCGAGTGTGGCTACGCCCGGTCCTTGCGAAGGTTAAAACAGCACCAACTTGACAAACTATCGTTGTGGTTTTGATGGGTAGGTGAGAACGGTTCTTGCTAAGCCCGTAGCAGCCACGTAAAACTTGCAACAACAAAGTAGAGGACGTCTAACTTGTTTTTGCAGGGCATGTTGTGATGTGATATGGTCAAGACATGATGCTAAATTTTATTGTATGAGATGATCATGTTTTGTAACCGAGTTATCGGCAACTGGCAGGAGCCATATGGTTGTCGCTTTATTGTATGCAATGCAATCGCCATGTAATTGCTTTATTTTATCACTAAGCGGTAGCGATAGTCATAGAAGCAATAGTTGGCGAGACGACAAACGATGCTACGATGGAGATCAAGGTGTCGCGCCGGTGACGATGGTGGTCATGACGGTGCTTCGGAGATGGAGATCACAAGCACAAGATGATGATGGCCATATCATATCACTTATATTGATTGCATGTGATGTTTATCTTTTATGCATCTTATCTTGCTTTGATTGACGGTAGCATTATAAGATGATCCCTCACTAAATTATCAAAGTATAAATGTTCTCCCTGAGTATGCACCATTGCGAAAGTTCTTCGTGCTGAGACACCACGTGATGACCGGGTGTGATAGGCTCTACATTCAAATACAATGGGTGCAAAACAGTTGCACACGCGGAATACTCAGGTTAAGCTTGACGAGCCTAGCATATAACAGATATGGCCTCAGAACACGGAGACCGAAAGGTCGAGCGTGAATCATATAGTAGATATGATCAACATAGTGATGTTCACCATTGAAACTACTCCATCTCACGTGATGATCGGACATGGTTTAGTTGATATGGATCACGTGATCACTTAGAGGATTAGAGGGATGTCTATCTAAGTGGGAGTTCTTAAGTAATATGATTAATTGAACTTAAATTTATCATGAACTTAGTCCTGATAGTATTTTGCAAATTATGTTGTAGATCAATAGCTCGCGTTGTTGCTTCCCTGTGTTTATTTTTGATATGTTCCTAGAGAAAATTATGTTGAAAGATGTTAGTAGCAAAGATGCGGATTGGATCCGTGATCTGAGGATTATCCTCATTGCTGCACAGAAGAATTATGTCCTTGATGCACCGCTAGGTGACAGACCTATTGCAGGAGCAGATGCAGACGTTATGAACGTTTGGCTAGCTCAATATGATGACTACTTGATAGTTTAGTGCATCATGCTTAACAGCTTAGAATCGGGACTTCAAAGACGTTTTGAACGTCATGGACCATATGAGATGTTCCAGGAGTTGAAGTTAATATTTCAAGCAAATACCCGAGTTGAGAGATATGAAGTCTCCAACAAGTTCTATAGCTAAAAGATGGAGGAGAATAGCTCAAGCAGTGAGCATGTGCTCAGATTGTATGGGTACTACAATCGCTTGAATCAAGTGAGAGTTAATCTTCCAGATAAAATAGTGATTGACAGAATTCTCTAGTCACCATCACCAAGTTAGTAGAACTTCGTGATGAACTATAGTATGCAAGGGATGACGAAAGTAATTCCCGAGCTCTTCGTGATGCTGAAATCGATGAAGGTAGAAATCAAGAAAAACATCAAGTGTTGATGGTTGACGAGACCACTAGTTTCTAGAAAAGGGCAAAGGGAAGAAGGGGAACTTCAAGAAGAACGGCAAGCAAGTTGCTACTCAAGTGAAGAAGCCCAAGTCTGTACCTAAGCCTGAGACTAAGTGCTTCTACTACAAAGGGATTGGTCACTGGAAGCGGAACTTGTTGGAAATATGCCCTAGAGGCAATAATAAATAGGTTATTATTATATTTCCTTGTTCATGATAATCGTTTATTATCCATGCTAGAATTGTATTGATAGGAAACTCAGATACATGTGTGGATACATAGACAACACCATGTCCCTAGTAAGCCTCTAGGAGACTAGCTCGTTGATCAATAGATGGTTACGGTTTCCTGACCATGGACATTGGATGTCGTTGATAACGGGATCACATCATTAGGAGAATGATGTGATGGACAAGACCCAATCCTAAGCCTAGCACAAGATCGTGTAGTTCGTTTGCTCAGAGCTTTTCTAATGTCAAGTATCACTTCCTTAGACCATGAGATTGTGCAACTCCCGGATACCGTAGGAATGCTTTGGGTGTGCCAAACGTCACAACGTAACTGGGTGGCTATAAAGGTGCACTACGGGTATCTCCGAAAGTGTCTGTTGGGTTGGCACGAATCGAGACTGGGATTTGTCACTCCGTGTAAACGGAGAGGTATCTCTGGGCCCACTCGGTAGGACATCATCATTATGTGCACAATGTGACCAAGGAGTTGATCACGGGATGATGTGAGTTACGGAACGAGTAAAGAGACTTGCCGGTAACGAGATTGAACAAGGTATAGGGATACCGACGATCGAATCTCGGGCAAGTAACATACCGTTAGACAAAGGGAATTGAATACGGGATTGATTGAATCCCCGACATCGTGGTTCATCCGATGAGATCATCGTGGAACATGTGGGAGCCAACATGGGTATCCAGATCCCGCTGTTGGTTATTGACCGGAGAACGTCTCGGTCATGTCTGCATGGTTCCCGAACCCGTAGGGTCTACACGCTTAAGGTTCGATGACGCTAGGGTTATAGGGAAAGCATGTACGTGGTTACCGAATGTTGTTCGGAGTCCCGGATGAGATCCCGGACGTCACGAGGAGTTCCGGAATGGTCCGGAGGTAAAGATTTATATATGGGAAGTCCTGTTTTGGTCACCGGAAAAGTTTCGGGTGAAATCGGTAATGTACCGGGACCACCGGGAGGGTCCCGGGGGTCCACCAAGTGGGGCCACCAGCCCCAGAAGGCTGCGTGGGCCAAGTGTGGGAGGGGACCAGCCCCAGGTGGGCTGGTGCGCCCCCCCACCAAGGCCCAAGGCGCATGGGAGAGTGGGAGGGGGCAAACCCTAGGTCCAGATGGGCCTTAGGGCCCATCTAGTGGGGCGCCTCCCCCTCTCCTCCCCTTGGCCGCCCCCCTTGATGGGATCTAGGGCTGGCCGCCTCCTCTTGGGGGTGGAAACCCTAAGGGGGGCGCAGCCCCCTTCCCCCCTATATATACTTGAGGTTTGGGCTGCCATACACACACGAGAAAGTCTCCTTTTGGTGCTGCCCTACCCCTCTCCCTCCTCCTCCTCTCCCGCGGTGCTTGGCGAAGCCCTGCGGGATTGCCACGCTCCTCCACCACCACCATGCCGTCGTGTTGCTGCTGGATGGAGTCTTCCCCAACCTCTCCCTCTCTCCTTGCTGGATCAAGGCGTGGGAGACGTCACCGGGCTGCACGTGTGTTGAACGCGGAGGCACCGTACTTTCGGTGCTTAGATCGGAATCAACCGCGATCTGAATCGCTACGAGTACGACTCCCTCATCCGCGTTCTTGCAACGCTTCCGCATCGCGATCTACAAGGGTATGTAGATTCACTCCCCTTCCCCTCGTTGCTAGATTACTCCATAGATTGATCTTGGTGATGCGTAGAAAATTTTGAATTTCTGCTACGTTCCCCAACAGTGGCATCATGAGCTAGGTCTATGCGTAGTTTCTATGCACGAGTAGAACACAAAGTAGTTGTGGGCGTCGATGTTGTCAATTCTTCTTGCCGCTACTAGTCTTATCTTGTTTCGGCGGCATTGTGGGATGAAGCGGCCCGGACCGACCTTACACGTACGCTTACGTGAGACAGGTTCCACCGACTGACATGCACTAGTTGCATAAGGTGGCTAGCGGGTGTCTGTCTCTCCCACTTTAGTCGGAACGGATTCGATGAAAAGGGTCCTTATGAAGGGTAAATAGAAATTGGCAAATCACGTTGTGGTCTTACGTAGGTAAGAAACGTTCTTGCTAGAAACCTATACAAACCACGTAAAAACTTGCAACAACAATTAGAGGACGTCTAACTTGTTTTTGCAGCAAGTGCTATGTGATGTGATATGGCCAGAAGATGTGATGAATGATATATGTGATGTATGAGATTGATCATATTCTTGTAATAGGAATCACGACTTGCATGTCGATGAGTATGACAACCGGCAGGAGCCATAGGAGTTGTCTTTATTTTTTGTATGACCTGCGTGTCATTGAATAACGCCATGTAAGTTACTTTACTTTATTGCTAAGCGCGTTAGCCATAGAAGTAGAAGTAACCGTTGGCGTGACAACTTCAAGAAGACACAATGATGGAGATCATGATGATGGAGATCATGGTGTCATGCCGGTGACAAAGATGATCATGGTGCCCCGAAGATGGAGATCAAAGGAGCATAATGATATTGGCCATATCATGTCACTATTTGATTGCATGTGATGTTTATCATGTTTTTGCATCTTATTTGCTTAGAACGACGGTAGCAAGTAGGATGATCCCTTATAATAATTTCAAGAAAGTGTTCACCCTAACTGTGCACCGTTGCGAAGGTTCGTCGTTTCGAAGCACCACGTGATGATCGGGTGTGATAGATTCTTACGTTCGAATACAACGGGTGTTGACGAGCCTAGCATGTACAGACATGGCCTCGGCACACACGCAATACACTTAGGTTGACTTGACGAGCCTAGCATGTACAGACATGGCCTCGGAACACGGAGGACCGAAAGGTCGAGCATGAGTCGTATAGAAGATACGATCAACATGGAGATGTTCACCGATCTTGACTAGTCCGTCTCACGTGATGATCGGACACGGCCTAGTTGAACTCGGATCATGTTTCACTTAGATGACTAGAGGGATGTCTATCTGAGTGGGAGTTCATAATCAGATGAACTTCATTATCATGAACATAGTCAAATAGGTATTTGCAAATTATGTCATACTTGCGCTTTAGTTCTACTGGTTAAGATATGTTCCTAGAGAAAATTTAGTTGAAAGTTGGTAGTAGCAATTATGCGGACTGGGTCCGTAAACTGAGGATTGTCCTCATTGCTGCACAGAAGGCTTATGTCCTTAATGCACCGCTCGGTGTGCTGAACCTCAGCGTCGTCTGTAGATGTTGCGAAACATCTGACATACACGTTTTGATAACTACGTGATAGTTCAGTGCGTATGCTAACGGTTTAGAATTGTGGCACCAAAGACGTTTTTGAAACGTCGCAGAACATATGAGATGTTCCGAAGACTGAAATTGGGATTTCAGACTAGTGCCCACGTCAAGAGGTATGAGACCTCTGACAAGTTTCTTAAGCCTGCAAACTAAGGGAGAAAAGCTCAATCGTTGAGCGTGTGCTCAGATTGTCTGAGTGCCACAATCGCTTGAATCGAGTGGGAGTTAATCTCCCAGATGAGATAGTGATAGTTCTCCATAGTCACTGCCACCAAGCTAGTAGAGCTTCGTGATGAACTATAACATATCAAGGATAGTTATGATGATCCTTGAGCTATTCGCGATGTTTGACACCGCGAGAGTAGAAATCAAGAAGGAGCATCAATTGTTGATGGTTAGTAGAACCACTAGTTTAAGAAGGGCAAGGGCAAAAGGGATACTTCATGAAACAGCAAGTCGTTTGCTGCTCTAGTGAAGAATCCCAAGGTTGAACCCAAACCCGAGACTAAGTGCTTCTGTAATAAGAGGAACGGTCACTGAAGCAGTACTACCCTAGATACTTGGTAGATGAGAAGGCAGGCAAGGTCGACAGAAGTATATTGGATATACGTTATATGAATGTGTACTTTACTAGTACTCCTAGCAGCACCAGGGTATTAGATACTGGTTCGGTTGCTAAGTGTTAGTAACTCGAAATAAAAGCTGTGGAATAAATGGAGACTAGCTAAAGGTGAGATGACGATATGTGTTGGAAGTGTTTCCAAGGTTGATGTGATCAAGCATCGCATGCTCCCTCTACCATCGAGATTTGGTGTTTGCGTTGAACATGATTGGATTATGTTTATCGCAAAACGGTTATTCATTTAAGGAGAATAATGGTTACTCTGTTTATTTGAATAATACCTTCAATGGTCTTGCACCTAAAATGAATCTCGATCGTAGTGATACACATGTTCATGCCAAAAGATATAAGATAGTAATGATAGTACCACATACTTGTGGCACTGCCACTTGAGTCATATTGGTATAGAACGCATGAAGAAGCTCCATGTGGATGGATCTTTGGACTCACTCGTTTTTGAAAAGATTGAGACATGCGAACCATGTCTATTGGTATATATGCATGAAGAAACTCCATGCAGATGGATCGTTTAGACTCACTTGATTATGAATCACTTGAGACATGCAAATCATACCACATGGGCAAGATGACTGAAAGTCCTCGTTTTCAGTAAGATGGAACAAGAGAGCAACTTATTGGAAGTAATACATTTTGATGTACGCAGTCCAATGAGTGCTGAGGCATGCAGTGGATATCGTTATGTTCTTACTTCACAGATGATTTGAGTAGATGCTGAGTGTATTTACTTGATGAAACACTAGTCTGAATTATTGAAAGGTTCAAGTAATTTCAGAGTGAAGTTGAAGATCGTCGTGACAAGAAGGATAAAATGTCTATGATATGATCATAGAGATATCTGAGTTACGAGTTTGGCACACAATTAAGACATTGTGGAAAGTGTTTCACAATTAATACCGCCTGGAACACCATAGTGTGATGGTGTGTCCGAACATCATAACTGCACCCTATTGGATATGGTGCATACCATGATGTTTCTTATCAAATTACCACTATCGTTTATGGGTTAGGCATTAGAGACAACCGCATTCACTTTAAAAGGGGCACCACGCAATTCCGTTGAGACGACACCGTTTAGAGAAACCTAAGTTGTCGTTTCTTAAAAGTTTGGGGCTGCGATGCTTATGTGAAAAAGTTTCAGGCTGATAAGCTCGAACCCAAAGCGGATAAATGCATCTTCATAGAAAACCCAAAACAGTTGGGTATACCTCCTATTTCAGATCTGGAAGCAAAAGTAATTGCTTCTAGAAACGAGTCCTTTCTCGAGGAAAAGTTTCTCTCGAAAGAATTGAGTGGGAGGATGGTGGAGACTTGATAAGGTTATTGAACCGTCACTTCAACTAGTGTGTAGCAGGGCACAGGAAGTTGTTCCTGTGGCACCTACACCAATTGAAGTGGAAGCTTATGATAGTGATCATGAAACTTCGGATCAAGTCACTACCAAACCTCGTAGGACGACGAGGATGCGTACTACTTCAGAGTGGTACGTGATCCTGTCTTGGAAGTCATGTTGTTGGACAACATGAACCTACGAGCTATGGAGAAGCGATGGTGGGCCCATATTCCGACAAATGGTTAGAAGCCATGAAATCCGAGATAAATGGATCTTTGAGAAGAAGACGGACGTGGACGGTAATGTTACCGTCTATGAAGCTCGACTTGTGGCAAAGAGTATTTTCACAAGTTCAAGGAGTTGACTACGATGAGTTTTTCTCATCCGTAGCGATGCTTAGGTCCGTCGGAATCATGTTAGCATTAGCTACATTTATGAAATCTGGCAGATGGATGTCAAAACAAGTTTCCTTACCAGTTTTCGTAAGGAAAGGTTGTATGTGATACAATCAGAAAGGTTTTGTCGATCCTAAGGATGCTAAAAGGTATGCTAGCTCCAGCGATCCTTCCATGGATTAGAGCAAGCATCTCGGAGTCAGAATATACGCTTTGATGGGGTGATCAAAGTTTTTGGGTTTATACAAAGTTTGTTAGAAACTTGTATTTACAATAAAGTGAGTGGGAGCGCTACAACATTTCTGATAAGTATATGTGAATGACATATTGTTGATCCGAAATGATGTAAAATTTCTGGAAAGCATAAAGGGTTGTTTGAAAGGAGTTTTTCAAAGGAAGACCTGGATAAAGCTACTTACATATTGGGCATCAAGATCCATAGAGATAGATCAAGACGCCTGATGATACTTTCAAAAGACAGCACACCTTGACATGATTTTGAAAGAGTTCAAAATAGATCAGCAAAGAAGGAGTTCTTGGCTGTGTTACAAGGTGTGAGTATTGAGTGAGACTCAAGACCTGACCACAGCAGAAGATAGAGAAAGGACGAAGGTCGTCCCCTATGCTTTAGACGTAGGCTCTATAGTATGCTATGCTGTGTACCGCACATGTAGTGTGCCTTGCCATGAGTTGGTCAAGAGGGTACAATGGTGATCCGGGAAAGGATCTCATGACAGCGGTCGAACTTATCCTTAGTACCTAGTGGACTAAGGAATTTTCTCGATTATGGAGGTGGAAAGGAGTTCGTCGTAAAGGGTTACGTCGATGCGAACTTTGACACTAATCCGGATGACTCTGAGTAGTAAACCGGATTCGTATAGTAGAGCAATTATTTGAAATGGCTCCAAATAGCGCGTGGTAGCATCCACAAAGATGACATAGATATTCGTAAAGCACACACGGATCTGAAAGGTTCAGACCCGTTGACTAATAACCTCTCTCACAAGCATAACATGATCAAACCAGAACTCATTGAGTGTTAATCACATAGAGATGTGAACTAGATTGTTGACTCTAGTAAACTCTTGGGTGTTGGTCACATGGTGATGTGACCTGTCAGTGTTAATCACATGGTGATGTGAACTAGATTATTGACTCTAGTGCAAGTGGGAGACTGTTGGAAATATGCCCTAGAGGCAATAATAAATAGGTTATTATTATATTTCCTTGTTCATGATAATCGTTTATTATCCATGCTAGAATTGTATTGATAGGAAACTCAGATACATGTGTGGATACATAGACAACACCATGTCCCTAGTAAGCCTCTAGGAGACTAGCTCGTTGATCAATAGATGGTTACGGTTTCCTGACCATGGACATTGGATGTCGTTGATAACGGGATCACATCATTAGGAGAATGATGTGATGGACAAGACCCAATCCTAAGCCTAGCACAAGATCGTGTAGTTCGTTTGCTCAGAGCTTTTCTAATGTCAAGTATCACTTCCTTAGACCATGAGATTGTGCAACTCCCGGATACCGTAGGAATGCTTTGGGTGTGCCAAACGTCACAACGTAACTGGGTGGCTATAAAGGTGCACTACGGGTATCTCCGAAAGTGTCTGTTGGGTTGGCACGAATCGAGACTGGGATTTGTCACTCCGTGTAAACGGAGAGGTATCTCTGGGCCCACTCGGTAGGACATCATCATTATGTGCACAATGTGACCAAGGAGTTGATCACGGGATGATGTGAGTTACGGAACGAGTAAAGAGACTTGCCGGTAACGAGATTGAACAAGGTATAGGGATACCGACGATCGAATCTCGGGCAAGTAACATACCGTTAGACAAAGGGAATTGAATACGGGATTGATTGAATCCCCGACATCGTGGTTCATCCGATGAGATCATCGTGGAACATGTGGGAGCCAACATGGGTATCCAGATCCCGCTGTTGGTTATTGACCGGAGAACGTCTCGGTCATGTCTGCATGGTTCCCGAACCCGTAGGGTCTACACGCTTAAGGTTCGATGACGCTAGGGTTATAGGGAAAGCATGTACGTGGTTACCGAATGTTGTTCGGAGTCCCGGATGAGATCCCGGACGTCACGAGGAGTTCCGGAATGGTCCGGAGGTAAAGATTTATATATGGGAAGTCCTGTTTTGGTCACCGGAAAAGTTTCGGGTGAAATCGGTAATGTACCGGGACCACCGGGAGGGTCCCGGGGGTCCACCAAGTGGGGCCACCAGCCCCAGAAGGCTGCGTGGGCCAAGTGTGGGAGGGGACCAGCCCCAGGTGGGCTGGTGCGCCCCCCCACCAAGGCCCAAGGCGCATGGGAGAGTGGGAGGGGGCAAACCCTAGGTCCAGATGGGCCTTAGGGCCCATCTAGTGGGGCGCCTCCCCCTCTCCTCCCCTTGGCCGCCCCCCTTGATGGGATCTAGGGCTGGCCGCCTCCTCTTGGGGGTGGAAACCCTAAGGGGGGCGCAGCCCCCTTCCCCCCTATATATACTTGAGGTTTGGGCTGCCATACACACACGAGAAAGTCTCCTTTTGGTGCTGCCCTACCCCTCTCCCTCCTCCTCCTCTCCCGCGGTGCTTGGCGAAGCCCTGCGGGATTGCCACGCTCCTCCACCACCACCATGCCGTCGTGTTGCTGCTGGATGGAGTCTTCCCCAACCTCTCCCTCTCTCCTTGCTGGATCAAGGCGTGGGAGACGTCACCGGGCTGCACGTGTGTTGAACGCGGAGGCACCGTACTTTCGGTGCTTAGATCGGAATCAACCGCGATCTGAATCGCTACGAGTACGACTCCCTCATCCGCGTTCTTGCAACGCTTCCGCATCGCGATCTACAAGGGTATGTAGATTCACTCCCCTTCCCCTCGTTGCTAGATTACTCCATAGATTGATCTTGGTGATGCGTAGAAAATTTTGAATTTCTGCTACGTTCCCCTACAGAACTGCCCCAAGTATTTGGTGATAAAGGATGGCAAGTGACAAGGTATATTGATAGATGTATTGATTGTACTTACTAGTGTTTATAGCAACCCCTCGGCATTTGATACTGGTTCAGTTGCTAAGAGTAGTAACTCGAAATGGGAGTTGCAGAATAAACAGAGACTAGTAAAAGGCGAGGTGACGATGTGTGTTGGAAGTAGTTCCAAGATTGATATGATCATCATCGCACACTCCCTATACTTTCGGGATTAGTGTTGAAACTAAATAAGTGTTATTTGGTGTTTGCGTTGAGCATGAATATGATTTGATCATGTTTGTTGCAATACGGTTATTCATTTAAATTAGAGAATAATTGTTGTTCTGTTTACATGAATAAAACCTTCTATGGTCATACACCCAATAAAATGGTTTGTTGGATCTCGATCGTAGTGATACACATATTCATAATAATGAAGCCAAAAGATGCAAAGTTAATAATGATAGTGCAACTTATTTGTGGCACTGCCGTTTAGGTCATATTGGTGTAAAGCGCATGAAGAAACTCCATACTGATGGGATTTTGGAATCACTTGATTATGAATCACTTGATGCTTGCGAACCGTGCCTCATGGGCAAGATGACTAAAAGCCGTTCTCCGGAACTATGGAGAGAGCAACAGATTTGTTGGAAATCATACATACAGATGTATGTGGTCCTATGAATATTGAGGCTCGTAGCAGGTATCATTATTTTCTGACCTTCACAGATGATTTGAGCAGATATGGGTATATCTACTTAATGAAACAGAAGTCTGAAACATTTGAAAAGTTCATATAATTTCATAGTGAAGTGAAAATCATCGTAACAAGAAAATAAAGTTTCTACGATCTGATCGTGGAGAAGAGTATTTGAGTTACGAGTTTGGCCTTCAGTAAAACAATGTGAAATAGTTTCACTACTCACGCCACCTGGAACACCACCATATAATGGTGTGTCCGAACATCGTAACCGTACTTTATTAGATATGGTGCGATATATGATGTCTCTTACCGATCTACCACTATCATTTTGGGGTTATGCATTAGAGACAGTTGCATTCACGTTAAATAGGGTACCATCTAAATCCGTTGAGACGACATCTTATGAACTGTGGTTTGGCAAGAAACCAAAATTGTCGTTTCTTAAAGTTTGGGGTTGCGATGCTTATGTGAAAAAGTTTCATCCTGATAAGCTCAAACCCAAATCAGAGAAATGTGTCTTCATAGGATACCCAAAGGAGACAGTTGGGTACACCTTCTATCACAGATCCGAAGGCAAGACATTCGTTGCTAAGAATGGATCCTTTCTAGAGAAGGAGTTTCTCTCGAAAGAAGTGAGTGGGAGGAAAGTAGAACTTGATGAGGTAATTGTACCTGCTCCCTTATTGGAAAGTAGTTCATCGCAGAAACTAGTTTCTGTGACGCCTATACCAATTAATGAGGAAGTTAATGATGATGATCATGGAACTTCAGATCAAGTTATTACTGAACCTCGTAGGTCAACCAGAGTAAGATCCGCACCAGAGTGGTACGGTAATCCTGTTCTGGAGGTTATGTTACTAGACCATGACGAACCTACGAACTATGAAGAAACGATGGTGAGCCCAGATTCCGCAAAATGGCTTGAGGCCATGAAATATGAGATGAGATCCATGTATGAGAACAAAGTATGGACTTTGGTTGACTTGCCCGATGATCGGCAAGCCATAGAAATAAATGGATCTTCAAGAGGAAGACGGACGCTGATAGTAGTGTTACTATCTACAAAGCTAGAATTGTCGCAAAAGGTTTTCGACAAGTTCAAGGTGTTGACTACGATGAGAGTTTCTCACTCGTATCTATGCTTAAGTCTGTCCGAATCATGTTAGCAATTGCCGCATTTTATGAAATCTGGCAAATGGATAACAAAACTGCATTCCTTAATGGATTTATTAAAGAAGAGTTGTATATGATGCAACCAGAAGGTTTTGTCAATCCTAAAGGTGCTAACAAAATATGCAAGCTCCAGCGATCCATCTATGGACTGGTGCAAGCATCTCGGAGTTGGAATATACGCTTTGATAAGTTGATCAAAGGATATAGTTTTATACAGACTTGCGGTGAAGCCTGTATTTACAAGAAAGTGAGTGGGAGCACTACAGCATTTCTGATAAGTATATGTGAATGACATATTGTTGATCGGAAATAATGTAAAATTATTCTGCAAAGCATAAAGGAGTGTTTGAAAGGAGTTTTTCAAAGAAAGACCTCGGTGAAGCTGCTTACATATTGAGCATCAAGATCTATAGAGATAGATCAAGACGCTTGATAAGTTTTTCAATGAGTACATACCTTAACAAGATTTTGAAGTGGTTCAAAATGGAACAGTCAAAGAAAGAGTTTCTTGCCTGTGTTACAAGGTGTGAAATTGAGTAAGACTCAAAGCCCGACCACGACAGAAGATAGAAAAAGAATGAAAGTAATTCCCTATGCCTCGGCCATAGGTTCTATAAAGTATGCCATGCTGTGTACCAGATCTATTGTATACCCTACACTGATTTTGGCAAGGGAGTACAATAGTGATCTAGGAGTAGATCACTGGACAGCGGTCAAAATTATCCTTAGTGGAATAAGGATATGTTTCTCGATTATGGAAGTGACAAAAGGTTCGTCGTAAAGGGTTACGTCGATGCAAGTTTTGACACTAATCTAGATGACTCTAAGTCTCGGTCTAGATACATATTGAAAGTGGGAGCAATTAGCTAGAGTAGCTCCGTGCAGAGCATTGTAGACATAGAAATTTGCAAAATACTTACGGATCTGAATGTGACAGACCCGTTGACTAAAATTATCTCACAAGCAAAACATGATCACACCTTAGTACTCTTTGGGTGTTAATCACATAGTGATGTGAACTAGATTATTGACTCTAGTAAACCCTTTGGGTGTTGGTCACATGACGATGTGAACTATGGGTGTTAATCACATGGTGATGTGAACTATTGATGTTAAATCACATGGCGATGTGAACTAGATTATTGACTCTAGTGCAAGTGGGAGACTGAAGGAAATATGCCCTAGAGGCAATAATAAAGTTATTATTTATTTCCTTATATCATGATAAATGTTTATTATTCATGCTAGAATTGTATTAACCGGAAACATGATACATGTGTGAATACATAGACAAACAGAGTGTCACTAGTATGCCTCTACTTGACTAGCTCGTTGATCAAAGATGGTTATGTTTCCTAGCCATAGACATGAGTTGTCATTTGATTAACGGGATCACATCATTAGGAGAATGATGTGATTGACTTGACCCATTCCGTTAGCTTAGCACTCGATCGTTTAGTATGTTGCTATTGCTTTCTTCATGACTTATACATGTTCCTATGACTATGAGATTATGCAACTCCCGTTTACCGGAGGAACACTTTGTGTGCTACCAAACGTCACAACGTAACTGGGTGATTATAAAGGTGCTCTACAGGTGTCTCCAAAGGTACTTGTTGGGTTGGCGTATTTCGAGATTAGGATTTGTCACTCCGATTGTCGGAGAGGTATCTCTGGGCCCACTCGGTAATGCACATCACTATAAGCCTTGCAAGCATTGACTAATGAGTTAGTTGCGGGATGATGTATTACGGAACGAGTAAAGAGACTTGCCGGTAACGAGATTGAACTAGGTATCGAGATACCGACGATCGAATCTCAGGCAAGTAACATACCGATGGCAAAGGGAACAACGTATGTTGTTATGCGGTCTCACCGATAAAGATCTTCGTAGAATATGTGGGAACCAATATGAGCATCCAGGTTCCGCTATTGGTTATTGACCGGAGACATGTCTCGGTCATGTCTACATAGTTCTCGAACCCGTAGGGTCCGCACGCTTAACGTTTCGATGACAGTTATATTATGAGTTTATATGTTTTGATGTACCGAAGGTTTTCGGGTCCCGGATGTGATCACGGACATGACGAGGAGTCTCGAAATGGTCGAGACATAAAGATTGATATATTGGACGACTATATTCGGACATCGGAAAGGTTCCGAGTGATTCGGGTATTTTTCGGAGTACCGGAGAGTTACGGGAATTCGTGTTGGGCCTTAATGGGCCATACGTTAAAGGAGAGAAAGGCCCCAATGGGTGTCCGCACCCCTCCCCATGGACTAGTCCGAATTGGACTAGGGAGGGGGGCGCCCCCCTTCCTTCTTCTCCCTCTCCTCTTTCCCCCTCCAATCCTACTCCAACTAGGAAAGGGGGAGTCCTACTCCCGGTGGGAGTAGGACTCCCCCTTGGCGCGCCCCCCTAGGCCGGCCGCCTCTCCCCTTGCTCCTTTATATACGGGGGCAGGGGGGCACCCCATAGACACAACAATTGATCTATTGATCTCTTAGCCGTGTGCGGTGCCCCCTCCACCATATTACACCTCGATAATATCGTAGCGGTGCTTAGGCGAAGCCCTGCGTCGGTAGAACATCATCATCGTCACCACGCCGTCGTGCTGACGAAACTCTCCCTCAACACTCGGCTGGATCGGAGTTCGAGGGACGTCATCGAGCTGAACGTGTGCTGAACTCGGAGGTGCCGTGCGTTCGGTACTTGATCGGTCGGATCGTGAAGATGTACGACTACATCAACCGCGTTGTGTTAACGCTTCCGCTTTCGGTCTACGAGGGTACGTGGACAACACTCTCCCCTCTCGTTGCTATGCATCACCATGATCTTGCGTGTGCGTAGGATTTTTTTTGAAATTACTACGTTCCCCAACAACTAGCCCCGGTGCGATCCGTCCTGGATCGTGCTTTCATGTCTCCGGACTAGGAAGTTGTGTTTCCCTTATGTTCGCTCCTTGCTGAAACAAGGATCGGATTGGACCATGTTCCTCTAATCTTATCCTCCAGGGAAGACAGAGTTCAACGTAGCCCGCGTTTCTTCTTTGAAACCGCGTGGTTCGAGGTCCCAGACTTTGACACCATCTTTAGGGAGAGATGGCAGCGATGTGTTCAACTCACATGCCAACAACGCGGCCCAATGGAGTTCTGGATCGCGGTTGGGGGCCGCCTCCGCGCAAGCCTAAAGGGCTGGGGCGCGAACCAGGGGCGTGACGACAAGGTCCTCAGGGCGAGGCTCCTTGACGAGATAGCACACCTCGAAGTCCAGGCGGACACGCGACCTTTCTCTGAGCAAGAATGGGCGCGGCGATATGCCTTAGAGGGGCAAGTCGAAGCGCTGCTGCGGGCCGAAGAGGAATACTGGAGGCGCAGGGGCGGCCTCAAGTGGACGCTCAAAGGTGATGCGAACACAAAGTATTTCCATGCATATGCGAATGGACGGCGCATGAAATGCTCAATTCTTAGGTTGCAGACGGAGCAGGGGCTTCTTCTTCAGCAATCAGACATTTCCCAACACATCTACGACTTTTATATTAGTCTGATGGGGACGGATGAGGCCCAGCGAGCACGGCTGCGCGCGCACGTCTGGCTACCATCTCAAAGGGTGCTAGATAGCGAGAACGAGGGGCTGGGGCTCGCATGTCTCCCTGAGGAGATAGACGATGCACTCCTTAGCATGAAATCAGACACGGCCCCGGGACTGGATGGGTGGCCGGTGGCGATGTTTAAGCATTTTTGGTCATTGCTGCGCGATCCCATATACGAGGTGTGTAACGGATTCATGCGTGGCTTCGTGGACATTGCTAGGCCTAACTACGGTGTGCTCTCGCTAATCCCGAAAGTGCCCGGCACGGACAACATCCGCCAGTACAGACCCATTGCGCTCATTAATGTCCCGTTCAAAATTTGTGCAAAAGGCTGCGCCACCCGGCTCACGCTGATCGCACATCGCACTATTAGTCACTCCCAGTCGGCATTCATCCGCGGTAGAAACATTCTGGAGGGGCCGTTAGCATTGCAAGAGACACTACACGAGCTCAAACGCACGCACGAACCTGCGATTCTACTCAAGTTAGATTTCGAGAAGGCTTACGACCGCGTCAATTGGGATTTCCTCCGACAGATCCTCACCAGTAGGGGCTTCTCGTCAGTGTGGGTGCACCGAGTCATGCAGCTGGGCTCGGGGGGCCAAACTGTGGTCTCGGTAAATGGAGAAGTAGGGAACTTCTTCAGGAACAAGCGCGGCTTGCGCCAAGGTGATCCCATGTCACCGCTCCTGTTCAATTTTGTCGCCGATGCGCTGGCAGCTATGCCGCGGAAAGCCGTGGAGGCTGGGCACATAAAAGGGGTGCTGGGACACCTCATCCCAGGGGGGATATCACACTTGCAATACGCGGATGATACGCTATTGCTGTTCCAACCAGACCTCCACAGCGTGGCAACGGTTAAAGCCTTGCTTATTAGCTTCGAACTCATGTCAGGACTTAAAATCAACTTCCACAAGTGTGAAGTGATGTCTATGGGTATGGAAGCGCAGGACGGTAGGCGCATTGCGGACCTACTGAACTGCAAGTTAGGCAAACTCCCGTTTACTTACTTGGGTCTACCGTTGGACGCCAAACACATAACAATCGATGGGTGTGCTCCGCTCTGGACCAAGGTGGGAGGGCGGGTATGCCCGTGCACCTAGGTTGGTGCTCACGAACGCGAGCCTCTCCTCGTTGCCGCAATTTGCCATGGGTCGGTTCCTCCTGGCAGAAGGGGTGCATGTCAAGATGGACACACCTCGGTCTCGTTTCTTTTGGGAAGGATCGGGACCCAAGCGCAAGTACCACATGGTTAGATGGGATGCGGTTTGTCGTCCCAAAGCCCACGGAGGGCTAGGGATCACGAACACCAGAATCCTAAACATCGCGCTGATGTGCAAGTGGATTTGGAAGCTTTCGCAGGGGGCGACGGGTCTGTGGTAGATCTGTTGCGTGCAAAGTACTTCCCGTCCAGGAATTTTTTCGAAGGAGTGGCGAGGGGTTCCCCTTTCTGGAACGACCTGCAAGCAGTCCGGCCGGCCTTCGCCCTGGGAGCCAAATTCTCCATTGGTAATGGCCGCTCGGCCCGTTTTTGGCTAGATCATTGGGTGGGTACCCAGCCCCTATGGTCAGATTTCCAGGACCTTTATGTCCTGGCGGTCAACCCGGAGCAAAACGTTGCCACGACACTTGCCACCTCCCCCCCGGCGCTATATTTCCGGCGTGAGTTAACGGGAACAGAACAAGCACACCTAACGGTCTTGCTTGATCTCATCGCGCCGGTGTCGTTATCAACGACCGAGGACACCGTGACTTGGTCCCTTACCCCATCCGGCAAGTTTTCGGCTAAATCTCTGTACCGGAAGCTCTGCCAGGGCCAGTCATTCCAGGTGCCGAAAGGCTTATGGAACGCGCGCCTCCCGCTTAAGATTAAGGTGTTCGTTTGGCAACTGTTTCGTAATAGATTGCCCACTTCGTCTAATGTTGCCAAACGCAATGGCCCGTCGACTGGCCTGTGTGCGATATGTAACGTCTCGGAAGATGCGAATCACGTTTTCTTCCGCTGCCCGCTCGCACGTTTCGCTTGGAGTGCGGTTCGCACCGCAGCCAACACCTCATGGAACCCGCGCTCGGCCTCCGACCTCGCAACCATAATAGATTCAGTTAAAGGAGTGCTTTGGAGCTGTATTGGAGCCTTGGCCTGGGCTCTCTGGCTTACGAGGAACAAACTTGCAATCGAGGGTATCTTCCCAACCCACCCTGCTAACATCATCTACAAATGCAACCTTTTTCTGCAGCAGTGGAGTCCATTGGCGAGGCGCAAGGATGCTGATAAACTGAAACATGCTCAAGATCGTCTACGCCAGGTCTATGCGATGGCTAGGGAGCCATCTGCCACTTCTACGCCGTGAAGTGGCCCTTTTGTTTTGCGCGCGAGCGAGCCTGCGTGCTCTAAGCTCAGGCTTCGGGCCGTGTAATTGCGTTCCAGCGTGCTACTTTTGGCCTGTTCGATAACTCCCGATACTCCGCGTCGGTATTGGCCTGAGCCTCCGTGCTCGTGTTTATCGTCTAAGACTATGTTTATTACGCTGCCTAAGTTGTGGGCTTTATTAATTTAAAGCCGGACGCGTCCAGCGTCTTCGTTTTAAAAAAAAGTGTCAATTATTCCGGACGGAGAAAATGCTTTCTACTTGGGTTTTTAGGCTTGCATTGGTTTGTGAAGTTTCTAAAAGTTTTCGAACGGATTTCTCTGTCTTGATTTATTAATTTTCTATTCTTGCAATTCGCCATTCTTAAACACATTAACTTATTTTCTAAATTCATGACCTTTTTAAATTTGTTAATTTTTAAATTAATGAACTATTTTCAAAATTCGTGAACATTTTTTAAATTCGAGAAATTTTGTTTTAATTAATGATTTTTTAGATGCACTCCCTTTTTTCAAAGTTTGTGAATCTTTTATAGATTTTTGAACTTTTTTCAAATTTATGAATACTTTTTGAATTTGTGATTTGTTTCCAAAATAATGAGAATTTTGAAATTCTTGAACGTTTTAATGTATATTTTGTTTTATCTAAAGAAAAAACAAAAAGTGAATTTTGTCTGAACTACTGTTTTAATGTGACACCATTGTTTTTATGTGCCTACCGAGAGATCGAGCACAAGCGAAACAGTGAGGCGAGTGCTATTACGCCATGCGGCCTGTAGGGCGTCAGCGCGGGCGCTGGGAGGAGGTCTCCTACGATGAACTGTTGACGTTATGACACCATGAATTAGGGAGTTCTCTATGGGCGTGTTTGGTTGCAGTTTGCAACCGTAGTTGCATTGCATGTCCATCTCCAGCCAGTCTGGTTGATGAAATGCAGCCTCATATGCAACAGATGTAACTTGTTTGGTTGCTTGCATCGCATGGAGAGGCACTTACCCCCTTGCTGTTTGGTTCCCATTTTTGTGCTTAGGGTGTGAGCAGGTGCAAACTTCAGCTGTTTGGTTGCAAACAACGTTTGTGTTCTGCTCACTCCATTCAAATGTGGTGGCCTTACCACCACACATGATTAGCACAACATCAACAGCACAACAACAAGATCAAACAAAGCAAGCAATGTAATGGCAGCAAACTTAACACAGCAAGCAAGGAAATGACAGCAAACTACTTAACTACATAGCATAAGTCTAGATTAACAGCAGGGACATCCTCCTTCCCTGCTCCGTGCCAGGGTGCTGCTCCTGGCCAAAATATGAACAAGTTCCCAGCACAAGTCTCGCCACACACCATAAAAGTTCTCCACTAACACCTTACTTAACTTAACTACATAGCCTACTCGATGTCACCATGGCAGTTGTGCCTGCTGCAACGAAACCTGCACATAACCGAGGAGTCGTGGTTGTAGATCTGAACCTTTAGTCCGAATCCTGAGATGCGCACAACGACGAGGTCGCCGTGGACGATCCGGTGGCGGCGGCAGAAGTAGTTCCAGCCCCGGCCAAGCACCATGTGCCCCTCGAAGTTCTGGACTTGCACCCAGAACACGCACCGCTTGTTCGCCGACAGCCTGACCACGTGCGGGAGCCACTTGATGACCCGCCAGGTGTTCATCACCTCCACGAACTTGGGAGGGACGACGAGCATGGCGAGGTCCTCATTGTCCTTGATCTGCTGGTAGAAGTGCAACGGCTCCTTGGCCCCCTCTGTTGGAAATATGCCCTAGAGGCAATAAAAAAATAGTTATTATTATATTTCCTTGTTCATGATAATTGTCTATTGTTCATGCTATAATTGTGTTATCCGGAAATCGTAATACATGTGTGAATACATAGACCACAACATGTCCCTAGTGAGCCTCTAGTTGACTAGCTCGTTGATCAACAGATAGTCATGGTTTCCTGACTATGGACATTGGATGTCATTGATAACGGGATCACACCATTAGGAGAATGATGTGATGGACAAGACCCAATCCTAAGCATAGCACAAAGATCGTGTAGTTCGTTTGCTAGAGCTTTTTTCCAATGTCAAGTATCATTTCCTTAGACCATGGGATCGTGCAACTCTCGGATGCCGTAGGAGTGCTTTGGGTGTGCCAAACGTCACAACGTAACTGGGTGACTATAAAGGTGCACTACGGGTATCTCCGAAAGTGTCTGTTGGGTTGGCACGGATTGAGACTGGGATTTGTCACTCCGTATGACGGAGAGGTATCTCTGGGCCCACTCGGTAATGCATCATCATAATGGGCTCAATGTGACTAAGGAGTTAGCCACGGGATCATGCATTACGGTACGAGTAAAGTGACTTGCCGGTAACGAGATTGAACAAGGTATTGGGATACCGACGATCGAATCTCGGGCAAGTAACGTACCGATTGACAAAGGGAATTGTATACGGGATTGATTGAATCCTCGACATCGTGGTTCATCCGATGAGATCATCGTGGAACATGTGGGAGCCAACATGGGTATCCAGATCCCGCTGTTGGTTATTGACGGGAGAGGCGTCTCGGTCATGTCTGCATGTCTCCCGAACCCGTAGGATCTACACACTTAAGGTTCGGTGACGCTAGGTTTGTAGAGATATTAGTATGCGGAAACCCGAAAGTTGTTCGGAGTCCTGGATGAGATCCCGTACGTCACGAGGAGTTCCGGAATGGTCCGGAGGTGAAGAATTATATATAGGAAGTCCAGTTTCGGCCACCGGGAAAGTTTCGGGGGTTATCGGTATTGTACCGGGACCACCGGAAGGGTCCCTGGGGTCCACCGGGTGGGGCCACCTATCCCGGAGGGCCCCATGGGCTGAAGTGGGGAGGGGAACCAGCCACCGGTCGGCTGGTGCGCCCCTCATGGGCCTCCCCTGCGCCTAGGGTTGGAAACCCTGGGGGTGGGGGGCGCCCCACTTGGCTTGGGGGGCAAGCCACCCCCTTGGCCGCCCCCCGTCAGATGGGATCTCCAGGGGGCCGGCGCCCCCCAGGGCCCCTATAAATAGTGGGGGGAGGGAGGGCAGCAGTACCCTAGCCCCTGGCGCCTCCCTCTCCCTCCCGTGACACCTTTCTCTCCCGCTTGCGCTTGGCGAAGCCCTGCCGGGATCCCCGCTACTTCCACCACCACGCCGTCGTGCTGCTGGATCTCCATCAACCTCTCCTTCCCCCTTGATGGATCAAGAAGGAGGAGACGTCGCTGCTCCGTACGTGTGTTGAACGCGGAGGTGCCGTCCGTTCGGCGCTCGGTCATCGGTGATTTGGATCACGACGAGTACGACTCCATCAACCCCGTTCACTTGAACGCTTCCGCTCGCGATCTACAAGGGTATGTAGATGCACTCCTTCCTTCTCGTTGCTAGTAAACTCCATAGACGTCTCTTGGTGATGCGTAGAAAATTTGAAAATTCTGCAACGATCCCCAACAGTGGCATCATGAGCCAGGCCTATGCGTAGTTACTATGCACGAGTAGAACACAAAGCAGTTGTGGGCATAGATGTTGTCAATTTTTCTTGCCACTACTAGTCTTATCTTGTTTCGGCGGTATTGTGGGATGAAGCGGCCCGGACCGACCTTACACGTACGCTTACGTGAGACAGGTTCCACCGACTGACATGCACTAGTTGCATAAGGTGGCTAGCGGGCGTCTGTCTCTCCCACTTTAGTCGGAACGGATTCGATGAAAAGGGTCCTTATGAAGGGTAAATAAAAATTGGCATATCACGTTGTGGTTTTACGTAGGTAAGAAACATTCTTGCTAGAAACCTATAGAAGCCACGTAAAAACTTGCAACAACAATTAGAGGACGTCTAACTTGTTTTTGCAGCATGTGCCTTGTGATGTGATATGGCCAGAAGATGTGATGAATGATATATGTGATGTATGAGATTGATCACGTTCTTGTAATAGGAATCACGACTTGCATGTCGATGAGTATGACAACCGGCAGGAGCCATAGGAGTTGTCTTTATTTTTTGTATGACCTGCGTGTCATTGAATAACGCCATGTAAATTACTTTACATTATTGCTAAACACGTTAGCCATAGAAGTAGAAGTAATCGTTGGCGTGACAACTTCATGAAGACACGATAATGGAGATCATGATGATGGAGATCATGGTGTCATGCCGGTGACGAAGATGATCATGGCGCCCCGAAGATGGAGATCAAAGGAGCAAAATGATATTGGCCATATCATGTCACTATTTGATTGCATGTGATGTTTATCATGTTTTACATCTTATTTGCTTAGAACGACGGTAGTAAGTAAGATGATCCCTTATAATAATTTCAAGAAAGTGTTCCCCCTAACTGTGCACCGTTGCGAATGTTCGTTGTTTCGAAGCACCACGTGATGATCGGGTGTGATAGATTCTAACGTTCGCATACAACGGGTGTTGACGAGCCTAGCATGTACAGACATGGCCTCGGAACACACGCAATACACTTAGGTTGACTTGACGAGCCTAGCATGTACAGACATGGCCTCGGAACACGGAAGACCGAAAGGTCGAGCATGAGTCGTATAGAAGATACGATCAACATGAAGATGTTCACCGATCTTGACTAGTCCGTCTCACGTGATGATCGGACACGGCCTAGTTAACTCGGATCATGTTTCACTTAGATGACTGGAGGGATGTCTATCTGAGTGGGAGTTCATTGAATAATTTGATTAGATGAACTTAATTATCATGAACTTAGTCTAAAATCTTTACAATATGTCTTGTAGATCAAATGGCCCATGTTGCCCTCAACTTCAATGCGCTCCTAGAGAAAACCAAGCTGAAAGATGATGGCAGCAACTATATGGACTGGGTCCGGAACCTGAGGATCATCCTCATAGCTGCCAAGAAAGATTATGTCCTAGAAGCACCGCTAGGTGAAGCACCCATCCCAGAGAACCAAGACGTTATGAACGCTTGGCAATCACGTGCTGATGATTACTCCCTCATTCAGTGCGGCATGCTTTATAGCTTAGAACCGGGGCTCCAAAAGCGTTTTGAGAAACACGGAGCATATGAGATGTTCGAAGAGCTGAAATGGTTTTCCAAGCTCATGCCCCGGTCGAGAGATATGAAGTCTCCGACAAGTTCTTCAGTTGTAAAATGGAGGAAAATAGTTCTGTCAGTGAGCACATACTCAAAATGTCTGGGTTACACAACCGCTTGTCTCAGCTGGGAGTTAATCTCCCGGATGACGCGGTCATTGACAGAATCCTTCAGTCGCTTCCACCAAGCTACAAGAGCTTTGTGATGAACTTCAATATGCAGGGACGGAAAAGACCATTCCTGAGGTATATTCAATGCCGAAATTAGCGGAGGTGGAAATCAGAAAGGAACATCAAGTGTTGATGGTGAATAAAACCACTAAGTTCAAGAAAGGCAAGGGTAAGAAGAACTTCAAGAAGGACGGCAAGGGAGTTGCCGCGCCCGGTAGGCCAGTTGCCAGGAAGAAGCCAAGGAATGGACCCAAGCCTGAGACTGAGTGCTTTTATTGCAAGGGAAGTGGTCACTGGAAGCGGAACTGCCCCAAATACTTAGCGGACAAGAAGGCCGGCAACACCAAAGGTATATGTGATATACATGTAATTGATGTGTACCTTACCAGTACTCGTAGTAGCTCCTAGGTATTTGATACCGGTGCGGTTGCTCATATTTGTAACTCAAAACAGGAGCTACGGAATAAGCGGAGACTGGCGAAGGACGAGGTGACGATGCGCGTCGGGAATGGTTCCAAGGTCGATGTGATCGCCGTCGGCACGCTGCCTCTACATTTACCTACGGGATTAGTTTTAAACCTCAATAATTGTTATTTAGTGCCAGCTTTGAGCATGAACATTGTATCAGGATCTCATTTAATTCGAGATGGTTACTCATTTAAATCCGAGAATAATGGTTGTTCTATTTATATGAGAGATATGTTTTATGGTCATGCCCCGCTGGTCAATGGTTTATTCTTAATGAATCTCGAACGTGATGTTACACATATTCATAGTGTGAATACCAAAAGATGTAAAGTTGATAACGATAGTCCCACATACTTGTGGCACTGCCGCCTTGGTCACATTGGTGTCAAACGCATGAAGAAGCTCCATGCAGATGGACTTTTGGAGTCTCTTGATTACGAATCATTTGACACGTGCGAACCATGCCTCATGGGTAAGATGACCAAGACTCCGTTCTCCGAAACAATGGAGCGAGCAACCAACTTATTGGAAATCATACATACTGATGTGTGCGGTCCAATGAGTGTTGAGGCTCGCGGTGGCTATCGTTATGTTCTCACTCTCACTGATGACTTAAGTAGATATGGGTATGTCTACCTAATGAAACACAAGTCTGAAACCTTTGAAAAGTTCAAGGAATTTCAGAGTGAGGTTGAGAATCAACGTGACAGAAAAATAAAGTTCCTACGATCAGATCGTGGAGGGGAATATTTAAGTCACGAATTTGGCACACACTTAAGGAAATGTGGAATCGTTTCACAACTCACGCCGCCTGGAACACCTCAGCGAAATGGTGTGTCCGAACGTCGTAATCGCACTCTATTGGATATGGTGCGATCTATGATGTCTCTTACCGATCTACCGCTCTCATTTTGGGGCTATACTTTAGAGACTGCCGCATTCACTTTAAATAGGGCTCCGTCGAAATCCGTTGAGATGACACCGTATGAATTATGGTTTGGGAAGAAACCTAAGCTGTCGTTTCTAAAAGTTTGGGGATGCGATGCTTATGTCAAGAAACTTCAACCTGAAAATCTCGAACCCAAGTCGGAAAAATGCGTCTTCATAGGATACCCTAAGGAAACCATTGGGTATACCTTCTACCTCAGATCCGAAGGCAAGATCTTTGTTGCCAAGAACGGGTCCTTTCTGGAGAAAGAGTTTCTCTCGAAAGAATTAAGTGGGAGGAAAATGGAACTTGATGAGGTGATAGTCACCCCTTCCGAACCGGAAAGTAGCGCAGCGCGGGAAGATGTTCCTGTGGTGCCTACACCGACTGGGGAGGAAGTTAATGATGATGATCATGAAGCTTCGGATCAAGTTACTGCTGAACTTCGTAGGTCCACAAGGACACGTTCCGCACCAAAGTGGTACGACAACCCTGTCCTGGAAATCATGTTGTTAGACAACGGTGAACCTTCGAACTATGAAGAAGCGATGGCGGGCCCGGATTCCAACAAATGGCTTGAAGCCATGTAATCCGAGATAGGATCCATGTATGAAAACGAAGTATGGACTTTGACTGACTTGCCCGATGATCGGCGAGCCATAGAAAATAAATGGATCTTTAAGAAGAAGACAGACGCGGATGGTAATGTGACCATCTATAAGGCTCGACTTGTCGCTAAGGGTTATCGACAAGTTCAAGGGGTTGACTACGATGAGACTTTCTAACCCGTAGCGAAGCTGAAGTCCTTCCGAATCATGTTAGCAATTGCCTCATTCTATGATTATGAGATATGGCAAATGGACGTCAAAACGGCATTCCTTATCGGCTTTCTTAAGGAAGAATTGTATATGATGCAGCCGGAAGGTTTTGTCGATCCTAAGAATGCTAACAAGGTATGCAAGCTCCAACGCTCCATCTATGGGCTAGTGCAAGCATCTCGGAATTGGAACATTCGATTTGATGAGATGATCAAAGCGTTTGGGTTTACACAGACTTATGGAGAAGCCTGTGTTTACAAGAAAGTGAGTGGGAGCTCTGTAGCATTTCTCATATTATATGTGGATGACATACTATTGATGGGAAATGATATATAATTCTTGGAAAGTATAAAGGCCTATTTGAATAAGCTGCTTATATATTAGGCATCAAGATCTATAGAGATAGATCAAGACGCCTCATTGGTCTTTCACAGAGTACGTACCTTGACAAGATATTGAATAAGTTCAATATGGATCAGTCCAAGAAGGGGTTCTTGCCTGTATTGCAAGGTGTGCAATTGAGCACGGCTCAATGCCCGACCACGACAGAAGATAGAGAAAAGATGAGTGTCATCCCCTATGCCTCGGCCATAGGGTCTATTATGTATGCCATGCTGTGTACCAGACCTGATGTAAACCTTGCCGTAAGTTTGGTAGGAAGGTACTAAAGTAATCCCGGCATGGAACACTGGACAACGGTCAAGAATATCCTGAAGTACCTGAAGAGGACAAAGGATATGTTTCTCGTTTATGGAGGTGACGAAGAGCTCGTCGTAAAGGGTTACGTCGACGCTAGCTTCGACACAGATATGGATGACTCGAAGTCACAAACCGGATACGTGTATATTTTGAATGGAGGGGCAGTAAGGTGGTGCAGTTGCAAGCAAAGCGTCGTGGCGGGATCTACATGTGAAGCGGAGTACATGGCAGCCTCAGAGGCAGCGCAAGAAGCAGTCTGGATGAAGGAGTTCATTACCGACCTGGGGGTGATTCCCAATGCGTCGGGCCCGATGACTCTCTTCTGTGACAACACTGGAGCTATTGCCCTTGCCAAGGAGCCCAGGTTTCACAGGAAGACCAGGCATATCAAGCGTCGCTTCAACTCCATTCGTGAAAGTGTTCAGAATGGAGACATAGATATTTGTAAAGTACATACGGACCTGAATGTAGCAGATCCGTTGACTAAACCTCTCCCTAGAGCAAAACATGATCAACACCAGAACTCTATGGGTGTTCGATTCATCACAATGTAACTAGATTATTGACTCTAGTGCAAGTGGGAGACTGTTGGAAATATGCCCTAGAGGCAATAATAAAATGGTTATTATTATATTTCCTTGTTCATGATAATTGTCTATTGTTCATGCTATAATTGTGTTATCCGGAAATCGTAATACATGTGTGAATACATAGACCACAACATGTCCCTAGTGAGCCTCTAGTTGACTAGCTCGTTGATCAACAGATAGTCATGGTTTCCTGACTATGGACATTGGATGTCATTGATAACGGGATCACATCATTAGGAGAATGATGTGATGGACAAGACCCAATCCTAAGCATAGCACAAAGATCGTGTAGTTCGTTTGCTAGAGCTTTTCCAATGTCAAGTATCATTTCCTTAGACCATGAGATCGTGCAACTCCCGGATGCCGTAGGAGTGCTTTGGGTGTGCCAAACGTCACAACGTAACTGGGTGACTATAAAGGTGCACTACGGGTATCTCCGAAAGTGTCTGTTGGGTTGGCACGGATCGAGACTGGGATTTGTCACTCCGTATGACGGAGAGGTATCTCTGGGCCCACTCGGTAATGCATCATCATAATGAGCTCAATGTGACTAAGGAGTTAGCCACGGGATCATGCATTACGGTACGAGTAAAGTGACTTGCCGGTAATGAGATTGAACAAGGTATTGGGATACCGACGATCGAATCTCGGGCAAGTAACGTACCGATTGACAAAGGGAATTGTATACGGGATTGATTGAATCCTCGACATCGTGGTTCATCCGATGAGATCATCGTGGAACATGTGGGAGCCAACATGGGTATCCAGATCCCGCTGTTGGTTATTGACCGGAGAGGCGTCTCGGTCATGTCTGCATGTCTGCATGTCTCCCGAACCCGTAGGGTCTACACACTTAAGGTTCGGTGACGCTAGGGTTGTAGAGATATTAGTATGCGGAAACCCGAAAGTTGTTCGGAGTCCCGGATGAGATCCCGGACGTCACGAGGAGTTCCGGAATGGTCCGGAGGTGAAGAATTATATATAGGAAGTCCAGTTTTGGCCACCGGGAAAGTTTCGGGGGTTATCGGTATTGTACCGGGACCACCGGAAGGGTCCCGGGGGTCCACCGGGTGGGGCCACCTATCCCGGAGGGCCCCATGGGCTGAAGTGGGGAGGGGAACCAGCCATTGGTGGGCTGGTGCGCCCCCCATGGGCCTCCCCTGCGCCTAGGGTTGGAAACCCTGGGGGTGGGGGGCGCCCCACTTGGCTTGGGGGGCAAGCCACCCCCTTGGCCGCCGCCCCCCTCAGATGGGATCTCCAGGGGGCCGGCGCCCCCCAGGGCCCCTATAAATAGTGGGGGGGAGGGAGGGCAGCAGTACCCTAGCCCCTGGCGCCTCCCTCTCCCTCCTGTGACACCTCTCTCTCCCGCTTGCGCTTGGCGAAGCCCTGCCGGGATCCCCGCTACTTCCACCACCACGCCGTCGTGCTGCTGGATCTCCATCAACGTCTCCCCCCCTTGCTGGATCGAGAAGGAGGAGACGTCGCTGCTCCGTATGTGTGTTGAACGCGGAGGTGCCGTCCGTTCGGCGCTCGGTCATCGGTGATTTGGATCACGACGAGTACGACTCCATCAACCCCGTTCACTTGAACGCTTTCACTCGTGATCTACAAGGGTATGTAGATGCACTCCTTCCTTCTCGTTGCTAGTAAACTCCATAGATGTCTCTTGGTGATGTGTAGAAAATTTTAAAATTCTGCAACGATCCCCAACACCCTCCTCGTGGTCCTGCCTCAGAGATCGTCCCCTTGAACGAGGCATGCTCATGAAGGTGATCCTGCCAGGCAGGTACACCGTCCTGAGCCACCTGTTCGCGGGGACGAAATCCTCAGCACGCTCAGCTCCGGCCACCACCTGAGCTCCTCCTCCCGCCACATCCCAGTCAGTCTTCAATATCTTGTCAGTTAAGATGACAAGTATTAGTGCACAAACTCTTTGCAAAATGGCACTGATTAGAGACATTTGCCCAAGAGCAAATGCCACTGATCAGTGCACAAACTCTTTGAGCAGATGCCACTTATCAATGGCACTTGCTGTTAGGCAAATGGCACTGATCAATGACACTGTTCAGTGGACTTGCCCAATAGCAAGTGCCATTGATAAGTGGCACTTTGCCCAACAGCAAGCGCCATTGATAAGTGGCATTTGCCTACGGGCAAATGCCACTTATCAATGACACTTGTTCTTGGGCAAATGACACTGATCAGTGTCACTGATCAGTTGACTTGCTGTTGCGCAAGTCCAATGATCAGTGGCATCTTCTTTGCTGCAACTGGCATTTATCATTGCACTATCCTAAACATGGAAACATCTAAAAATAGCAACAGCAAGTGCCAATAACACCCATGTGCAGCCATCCAGATTTGGCACCATCCTAAAATGGTCCTACTACATGCACGTATAACATTCAATTGAGCAAGTCCACTGATGGCACAAACCCTAGCTTCAACATGTATGTTAGCAACATGAAACATGAACATGATCCTAACATAAACATGTCATCAGTCAACATGATTCTAGCATTCATCAGTCAACATGAACATGCCATCAGTATAACATTCATCAGTCAACAATCATCATGATTCTAGCATGAACACAGCTACTAGCATGTAGCACAAATCTTAGGACACACAAGCAGTAGCACAAGAAAATTATCCTAGCACACACACTGTACAAAACAAGAACATATCAGACCGATTGGATTCGACTGGGATCGCATCCAATTGGATCTGCTAGAATCCTATCTAATCCTATCGAATCCACTAACTACTAGCACATGCCTCAGAAATTAACCCCTAATCTACATCTAGGAGCAAGCATTGAGGGGGTTTGACTGACCGGAGCACGCGCAGCCGCGGCGAACTGAGACCGTGGTGAAAACCCCGGCGGGAAGGAGAGAGGTGGCGAAGCAGAGAAGGAGCCGGCCCCGGCGACGGCCTGCGGCATCGACCCCGTGCTGAACGCCACGCCGAAGGTCGAGAAGGATGGCCCGCCGATAGGAGAAAACCCTTGGACGGGGGTCAAGAAAATCCCCGTGCCCAATGGGGTCCCAAGAAGGGGCGGCTCCGTCGACGGCACCGGCGCCGAGCCCAGGACCACGAGGTCCGGAATCGGCGGCGGAGCAGGAGTGGCCGACACCGCATTGGCCGGCGCTAGTGGTGGCCGGCAGCAAATGGGGGACGACGCTCGCAGCGCCGACGCCTGGTCACGCCCGAGTTCTGGAGCCCGGCCAGCCACCGCTCCTCGATGCTGGCGATGCGCAGGTCGACGGGGGTCAGAGGGCGGTGCGGCGGTGGGCGTGACGGAGCCATCAGAGAAGAGGAGAGGGAGGGGCGGTGAGGGAGAGAGAGGGAGCGGTGGGAACGGTGCGTCTAGGCGGTGACAGGAGAGTAGGGGGCGAGTAATGAAACGTCACCTCCGTCTCCCATGCTGCCTGAGGCGTGCAACTGCCTCGCACGCGTGGCCGCGTTCGGCCAGGCTCGTGAGAAACTGCCGATTCGGCAATTTCCGCCGGGCCAGGCTGCGGGCTACTTTAAGGTCCGTGCAGGCCTCAAACCGCATGCAGCCCAGGCAACCAAACAGACCGCGCACATCCCGCACGGGCCTGGTTGGGCTGCATGTGGGCAACCAAACACGCCCTATATGACACATTAAGCGTCAAACTGTCGGACCAGGAATCCTAATCGCCACAGTAACGAGGCACCCAAGAGGTATAGCGCATGCAGTTTTGGGCGGGCCCAAGTAGACTTTTCAAGGAGACTAGCTTTCCGATTTTGGGAAGGTTCATTTTTTCTTTCGTTTTTTAATTTTCTCTTCTCTTTCTTTTTTTGAACTGTTTCTCTTCTCTTTCTTTAATTGTTTCCTTTTCATCTATTCTTTTCTTTCCTTTCTACCTTTTCCATTTATTTTATTAATTTTCATTTTTTACTTCAAATTCACGAACATTTTGGGATACCTAGGACATTTTTTCAAATAGGTGAACATGTTTTGAATTTACAATATTTCTGCAAATCATGACCATTTTTTAAAATAGAGAATGTTTATCCGATTCTTTATTTTAATTCAGGAACATTTTCTAAATCCAAAACATATTATCAACTTTTTAACATTTTCAGTATTCGTGGTCATTTTTTTAAAATTCATGAACAATTTTTCAAATTTATAAAATCATGAACATTTTTTCAAATTTGGGCCTTTTTTCCGCAAAATTCAAGATTTTTTTCGAAATTTGTGAATATTTTTCGAAATCTGTGTTTTTTTCAAATTTGTGAACATTGTTTGGAATTTTTTAATATTTCGTTAAAATCTGTGAATATTTTTGAAATCATAAACATACTTAAAATTTGTGCTCATTTCTATTGAAATCTGAGGACATTTTTTCAAATTCATGAAAAAATTAAATACTCAAATTTTTGAACATTTCTTTCAAAACATGAACATTTTTTGTGCTTGTGATCAATTTTTCAAATTAATGTACATTTTTTGGAATTTTTAAAAATATTTTTTTTAAAATTCATGAACGTGTTTTGAAATTGTTTTTTTGGCAATCCTGAACATTTGTAAATAACCACACCGTTTCTTTTCCCATGCTGTGGTGTGGCCGCGAAGGTCGAGTTGATGGCCAAGGCGCTCTTGCACGGATGGAGGCCACGGGGCAGGTGTCGGGTTCCGTCCTACAATGATCGAGATTAGTTGTTGCAGACCGCGCGCTTTTCCATGAGGGCGCCAACGTCCTCGGCCGGGAGCCCTAGCAGTTATGTTGTCGAGGGTGACCTGCGGCGGAGAGCATGTTGTCGGAGTGTGCGTGACGGGGCCGTGATTCACTCACGTTTTCTTGGAACTCGACCACATTATACAATACTGTCTTGAGCATGGATAGAATATTAGGGTTGCGTGAAGTTTGTCTTCCAGGACCGCAACTGCCTAAACGTTGCGAGTTGGTGTCTATACGTAGTCAAGTTCTCCGATGTAATCAGAGTCGTTGACCGCCTTGCAGTCGCGAGCCGCAAGGGCGTCGGTTGTCGAGTGGGTTTGGCTCCAGGGTCGCCGACGCTACTTGTTGGCCATGGTTTCATTCTGTCGGGCGTGTTGTGCAAGGGCCTCTTTCTTGCTCTTTCGTAGTTGATATAGGCGGCCATGGTGGCTTGTTCGATGGCCTCCATTGCCATTCTCGTGGGATTGTTTCCTAGCACAGGTGCGGTAAGCAGCTGCACTGCCTCGTTTGTGATGATTGGGGGAGTCATAGTCGGTGTAGTGAAGACCGAGGGGCTGCCCCTCTAAGTCATGAACTTCGGGGGTCTAGTGCCTAGGGTTGTGAACGTGAGGCGGCTCCGCCCAATTGGTGTGGAAGCTGGTGGTGCTGATGGGATGATAACTGGTTGTGATGAATTCGGTGGTGCCGAAGTCGATGGAACAATAGCCATGGGCCCTTCTCTACTAGGGTTGGCAATGATGGGAGAGCTGCCGGGTGTCGAAGATCGGTTATCTTTCCCTCTAGAGCCTCTTGGAGCCGTCATGAGGACTTGCTCCAAGGTGATCGAACGTAGTAGCTCATCTTCGTTCGTTGACGAGTATGGTGGGGCGTGCTGCGTCGTTGTTGTCGACTTCTGTTTACGGAAGAGAGATGAGGCTTGCGGAAGAGGCGCTATTGTTGGAGATGTAGTCCCAGATGCAGTCTTCTGGATCATGGTCATCAATGCAGTTGGAGCATACCATGACAACTAGATGAGATGCGAGGGCAGGTTGGTGGGTTGTAGGCTCTTCCCGTCATCCTAGCCCAATTATCGTGATCCGGGCCTTGACCGGGAGGATCGTAGAGCGAGTCTTGTCATCCTCTGATCAGAGGCTAGTGGTGTCGGCATCAGTTCCACGAATGTCGTGTTTCCAGCTTGCTAGATTGGGGAACCCAGAGTCTGAGGTCGCCGTAGAGGTTGATGACGTAGGCAAGCGTCCCAAAGAAGATAGTGCGAGCCGGAGCGGGTGGTGGGTTGATATTTACCCGTCCTTCTCCATCCAAAACAAAGGCGAGTGAGATAAAAGTGAGGCTTTGCCTCGGTTCGAGGTCATAGGGGGTTTATTGATGAGCCAACATAGAGTCGGTCTTGGGCCAACACAGCCCGTGCCTGTCACGTCAGATACCTCAGGAGGGTAGTGAGCGTAGCCGCGCGTACCAGGGGGGAGTTCGCAGACCCAGGTTCGGACCCTCATGGTGATGTATACCCTATATCCTCTTTGTTTTGTTGATGTAGGAGCACCTCATGCAAGGGGGTTACAAAAGGATGATGATGGTGACCACTGAGATTTATGTCTAATGGAACAAATCCCATAAGCTACCCCTAGCCTTGCCTTGAAAAGGGGACGAGAGATAGAGTTTACAACATTCCCAACCGACCTCATGTGCGAGGGCTTCTTGGCTTGCACGACAGGATATCTCTTATTTTCATCTAAAAGTTCATACCTGAGTCCTCCGATAGTGGTTTCAATTCTAGAGGCGCGAGTCTTTGTATTCATTCTACTCAAGTACCTCATAGGTTTCATTCATCGAGGAGTCCAAAGGAGGTGCTTCATTGATATGCTGGTCAATCTCTTTCTTCTTGGGATCCTTGAGGCTTTTGTTCATATTCTGTGAGGCTTCTTATTAGTTCGTCTTCTGGGGTCTCGAAGTAAGTGGCAACAAGTTGTGCTATAGTATTTTCCTTTGTGCTTTTATCTTTATTTTGTCGCAGACGAGTCTTAAACTCAGAGAAGTGGAATTCTCTCTCTTCCTCTATGTATCGGAGAGAAACCGCCTCCCTTTTACAATCTATTCTAGCTCCTGTAGTGTTCCAGAAGGGTCTTCCAAATATAGTTGGACAAAAGTCATCCTCAGGAATTTCCGTAACAACTAGATCAACTAGGTAAGTAAAAGTGCCATGGACTATATGAACATCCGGAGAATACTATTTTTTTTTTTGCGAAGTATCCGGAGGAATACTATAGGGTGTTCTAAATGCACTTCCCGCTAATTTGATGTTCATATCAGTGGTTTGAAGTTCGCTAGAATAGACTTCATCTCGTATCTTAGCATAAAGCGTATAAGGCATGGCACTAATCAAGGAAACAATATCACAAAGCGTATAAGGTATGACATTAATCGAGGCACATGTACTTCCAAAAGAGCAGGGTAACACATGTTTACCA
This sequence comes from Triticum aestivum, assembly GCF_018294505.1. Lineage (NCBI taxonomy): Eukaryota > Viridiplantae > Streptophyta > Magnoliopsida > Poales > Poaceae > Triticum > Triticum aestivum. The sequence continues at coordinate 495,303,237 of NC_057796.1, forward strand.
GTATCTGTAGAATTTACACATACTTTGATAAGAGACGTCATCTCTTTTTCCATCTACTACAATATTACTTACCAGCTTCTGAGTTTTACTTTTATTTGCATGTTTCGGCTTTGCTTGAACCACAAATATGCTTTGTTCCTTTTCATGTTTCTACAGTACCTTTCTGCGCCCGTGCTCGAGTTGCACCACTCTCTCTGGAATGGTAGTTGTGGGGCTGGTTCATACATGTACTCCACGGATATCTCCAGTGGTTCAGTTGTGGATGTTTTCATAGTTTCCTCCTGAGGCTCCTCGTTGGTGTAATATTATGATTTTTCTATCGGGCCTGCAAAAATTCAACAAACCATTTTGACGATCTGCACCACAATATCAGGGTCAAGACATAAGTTTTAATTTAATTTATCAACTCTGACTTAAGATAAGTTTTCATACAGTCATAATCTATCTCTACTCCTCCTTCCACCTCCATCCTTCCCCCAAGCTTCGTGATTGGCAGGTATATTTCCTAATAATTCCCACACTCGGGATACATGATTTTCAGTAAAAGCCCCTCCAGAAGCAAGGTCTAACTTGGACTTGCATTCATCACTAAACCCTTCATAAAATAAATTTAATACTGACCACATGGTACATTATGATGGGGGTAGTTGATGGTGTCACTTATACCTGGCCATCCCTCGGCTTTGGACCGGGCTTCAGGCCGGGCCTAATCAAGTCCGATGTAAAAACCCCAGGCCCGGGCCTGGCCCGAGCCGGGCGTCGGGCCTAAAACTCAGGCCCAAGCCCGGCCCGCTAGTTTAAAAGCCCGCCGGGCCTTGGGCCGACCCCCTTTGTTAAAGCGCTAATATGGCGAGCCCGGGCCTAGCCCGGCCCGGGCTTCGCGCTCAAAATCTAGGCCTGAGCCCGGGCCATGGACAAGGTCGGGTCGGGTCAGGTCTGGCCGACCGGGCCGGGCTGCCCATGGCCAGGTATAGTGTCACTACTGTGGAATTCCCTAGTAGTAGCGCGGGGTAATGTGCTAGCAGTAGCGAGGGGGCCCATGCTACCGCTAGGGCACTACAGTAGCAGTAGTGCCGGTCTGACCACACGCTACTGCTACGGGTGCTAACAGTAGCGTGAATTGTACCTGTGCTACTGCTAAATAGCAGTAACGCCTGTTTTTTTGCCCCTCACCACTACTATTAGTGCGTATTTCATTTATTTTTACTGCATTTATGCACCGTTATATACTTTTTATACAGTTGCAATGAAGAGGTTGTGGAAGAAACACGGATTAGATTAAAGTGGATGGATCCAAGTATGCTACAAGCTTTGTTGGGTGCTGTACGTACTGCTGTTTACGTGTGTATAGCTGATCCGGATAGATCAAGATAGCTTTGAAGCAGGGTTGCAGCAAGGATCGAGCAGGCAGTTTGGTTTGCCAACACGTGTTGCTCGACAATGATCAAGCCCATAGGCGCGCGGGGGTCGGCATACAGTAGAGCTGCAACTGCAACGATCATGTCGATCGAATAGATGCAGACGAGCACGTGGTGCAGCTGAGATCGTGAGAACCGGCCGCACGGACGCGGGTATATACGAGTAGGACATGGGCAGGAGCAAACCACCCCAGCGTGCCCGTGCCACAGCGAAGAGGAATTCTAGTGGAGGCGCGGGCGATGAGAGGATCAATCGATTTAGCCAAGAGAGAACCGGCCTTTCTATGCCACATCTACGATCCTTGTTTGGGAAAGGGCCTGAAGGTTTGCTCTAGACCAGGATCCAAGAGTACAGGGTACTGATTTCAAGGATTCAGCAAAGATGAGTTCAAGGTTTGTTTGAGACTTCACTCCCTGCCTGCTGCTTTGGGATAACATTTGCCTTGTGCTCGTACGTGTCTCACGCATTACCATGTGCTTCCACGCTAGCTTGTTCCTGACAACTCTACAGCGTCACCAGCTTTCTACTCCCTCCGTTCTTAAATATTTGTCTTTCGAGAGATCTCAACAAGTGACTACATACGGAGCAAAATGAATGAATCTACACTCTAAAATATGTCTATATACATCCGTATGTGGTAGTTGATTTGAAAGCTGAAAAGACAAATATCTAGGAACAGAGGTAGAATAATAATTTCATCAGCTCTTCTTCAGACAACAAAACCATTCCACTTTAGCTAGATTTCAGTCAGCTGACTTTTAGGTTTGTGGTCAGTCGTTTTTCTGGTCGTTGGATTGTGCTTTAAGATTTGTGTAGTTTTTCTTTTTTTCTATCCTGTTTTGCTGTTGTATTGGGCTGGATTCGGCTGAGCCCTATTTTGGTTCAGTCAATTTTCTTTTTGGGCTGGATTTTCGCATGTGCATGCTTTTTTTCAATGGTTTGTGTTTTGTTTTCTGCATGTGTACACTTTTATTTTTCTATTATCAGCTGAGTTTTGTTTTTTATGTGTATTTTCGGATGTTGAGTGTGTGTAAATGTATACGTGTACAAATTACATTAGAGTACGAAAACTTCACTCTTATATATTTATCCTATATATTATAAAAAGTGCAATTTTTTGTGCTAATTGTATGGAAAACATTGTTTTTTTTACTTTCTTTATTCTTTAAGGGTAATAACAATGCTAATTGTTTTGTGCTATTTTTTTGCTAATGAAATACAGTTTTCTATTATTTATGTGTATGTATGCATGAAATTACTATATAATGTTTGTGTAAATTATACGAGACTGCTACAGTTGCATTATTAAATGTGTATTCACTTCATATTATAAAAAGTGCAATTTCACTACAAAGTTGTGTGCAAGTTTTGCTTTATTTTCTTTCTTCTTAAGAGTAATGAAAATGTCACTAATTTACTCTCTCTTAAAAATATTATTTGTTTTATTATGTTTAGTCTTTAATTCATTTCCTATCTGTAAGGACAATACCAATGCCACTAATTTGTTCCTTGTTTAAAACTTTACTTTTACGTAAAATTCACTATTATATGTTTATTCTTACATAACTAAAAAAGTGCAATAAATATGTAAATTGTGTGCAAATTGTATCATTATTATTTTCACTTTCTTTCTACTTAAATGGTGGTACCAATACCGCTATACACTATTTCTTCTTAGATTTTTTGTGTGTTTTTAAGTAAGTATACACACAAATATGATACACCTTGTGTGTAAATTATAGTACAGAGCAAAACTTGCACCGTATATGCTTATTTTTTGCATATTACAAAAGTGCAATTTCAGGGCATACTTGTGTGCAAGTTATTTTTTTAGTTTTCTTGCTGAGCTGAGCTGAGCTGAGCTTATATATGGCCTGATGACCCGAGATTTCAGCTCAGCTCTGCTGCGACCGGACCGTACCCTTCAGTGGCACCCTCACTCCCTGGCCCATGCGCCAGTGAAGGAGACAGACAGAGAGGAACCCTCTTTTTTCCTTTTTTTTTCTTTACTTTTGTTTTATTTTTAGCAAGGGTAATTAATTTACCTTAATTACGACGGAGCAGAAAAATCCTTCCTTGATTCACGCCGCGGTTCAGTATCTCTCCTCTCCTCCTTTACCCATCCCGCCACGCCATTTTTTACTGCCGGGAAAAACCTCGTACCGTTTCCTCATCGGTGGTGGACAGCCAACCAGCGGGGTAGGATTCACCGCTCCCGAACGGGCAACGCACCCGCGCTGAAAAGTTGTGACGTCGCAGATCTATCCACGCGGCGGCCGTTGGATAAGTCAACGCCCGATCCAACGGCTCGTGAGTCGCCCGAGGGAGGAGTCGCTCGTGGTGAAGTTCATTTTTCTTCCTTTTTCTTTTTTTTGAACACCAGTAAAGTTCATTTCAACGTGTCGAGGAGAAAACTTACGGCTTCCAAATATGCTTCACCGGCCGTTGTCACGTGCACTATACTAGGAGAAAACGTACAGCTTCCAAATATACTACTTCAAAAAAACGTCTTACATTATGCCTAAAATCGAAAAAGTGCATACGCATTAATTAGAGAAAACAAGCGGTCGGTCTTACACACGCATGCATCTAGTTTTGTGGTCTAAATTTTGTCTTTATTCGTGACGTGGCATGTACTACTAGGATGGTCACATGCGCAAGACACCGCATTATTCCATGGATGCGCATGTCCATTTATTCGGGTTTCAAATTTTTAAAAAGTCATATCTTTTAAACTGTGCTTCGGAATTTAGATCTGTTTTCACTTTTGAAATCCTCGCGACGAGATCTTTGAAACTAAATCCCGCATGGGTATGCTTTGACGAAATTTTTTTGATGCCAACTTTGATGCTATATTGTGCAACTCTATTACTGTATTGTGCAATTTAGTACTACATCGTGCAACTTTTTCCAAAACTAATGTTTGGAGCTGCAACTTTGTATGAGGTTGCAACCTAGCAACCACGACAATTTCGATGTGCAACTAGTCTATTGCCTCGATAAAAGTTGATGTGCAACCTCCTCTTGTAATGTAGTTGTCGGGGAACGTAGTAATTTCAAAAAACTTCCTACGCACACGCAAGATCATGGTGATGCATAGCAACGAGAGGGGAGAGTGTTGTCCACGTACCCTCGTAGACCGACAGCGGAAGCGTTATCACAACGCGGTTGATGTAGTCGTACGTCTTCACGATCCGACCGATCAAGTACCGAACGTACGGCACCTCCGAGTTCTACACACGTTCAGCTCGATGACGTCCCTCGAACTCCGATCCAGCCGAGTGTTGAGGGAGAGTTTCGTCAGCACGACGGCGTGATGACGATGATGATGTTCCACCGACGCAGGGCTTCGCCTAAGCTCCGCAACGGTATTATCGAGGTGTAATATGGTGGAGGGGGGCACCGCACACGGCTAAGAGATCTCAAGGATCAATTGTTGTTCCTCTGGGGTGCCCCCCTGCCCCCGTATATAAAGGAGCAAGGGGGAGGCAGCCGGCCAAGGGGCTTTCCTTGTGGGAGTAGGAGAAGGGAAGGGGGAAGGAGAAAGAAGGAAGGGTGCGCCCCCCTTCCCTAGTCCAATTCAGACCAGACTATGGGGAGGGGTGCGGCCACTTTTTGAGGCCTTTCTCTCCTTTCCCGTATGGCCCATTAAGGCCCAATACGAATTCCCGTAACTCTCCGGTACTCCGAAAAATACCCGAATCACTCGGAACCTTTCCGAAGTCTGAATATAGTCGTCCAATATATCGATCTTTACGTCTCGACCATTTCGAGACTCCTCGTCATATCCCTGATCTCATCCGGGACTCCGAACTCCTTCGGTACATCAAAACTCAATAAAACTGTCATCGTAACGTTAAGCGTGCGGACCCTACGGGTTCGAGAACTATGTAGACATGACCGAGACACGTCTCCGGTCAATAACCAATAGAGGGACCTGGATGCCCATATTGGCTCCCACATATTCTACGAAGATCTTTATCGGTCAGACCGCATAACAACATACGTTGTTCCCTTTGTCACCGGTATGTTACTTGCCCGAGATTTGATCGTCGGTATCTCGATACCTAGTTCAATCTCGTTACCGGCAAGTCTCTTTACTCGTTCCGTAACACATCATCCCGCAACTAACTCATTAGTCACAATGCTTGCAAGGCTTATAGTGACGTGCATTACCGAGTGGGCCCAGAGATACCTCTCCGACAATTGGAGTGACAAATCCTAATCTCGAAATACGCCAACCCAACAAGTACCTTTGGAGACACCTGTAGAGCACCTTTATAATCACCCATTTACGTTGTGACGTTTGGTAGCACACAAAGTGTTCCTCCGGTAAACGGGAGTTGCATAATCTCATAGTCATAGGAACATGTATAAGTCATGAAGAAAGCAATAGCAACATACTAAACGATCGGGTGCTAAGGTAACAGAATGGGTCAAGTCAATCACGTCATTCTCCTAATGAGGTGATCCCATTAATCAAATGACAACTCATGTCTATGGCTAGGAAACATAACCATCTTTGATTAACGAGCTAGTCAAGTAGAGGCATACTAGTGACACTCTGTTTGTCTATGTATTCACACATGTATTATGTTTCCGGTTAATACAATTCTAGCATGAATAATAAACATTTATCATGATATAAGGAAATATATAATACTTTATTATTGCCTCTAGGGCATATTTCCTTCAGTCTCGCACTTGCAGTAGAGTCAATAATCTAGTTCACATCGCCATGTGATTTAACATCAATAATTCACATCACCATGTGATTAACACCCTTAGTTCACATCTCTATGTGACCAACACTCAAAGGGTTTACTAGAGTCAATAATCTAGTTCCTATCGCTATGTGATTAACACCCAAAGAGTACTAAGGTGTGATCATGTCTTGCTTGTGAGATAATTTTAGTCAACGGGTCTGTCACATTCAGATCCGTAAGTATTTTGCAAATTTCTATGTCTACAATGCTCTGCACGGAGATACTCTAGCTAATTGCTCCCACTTTCAATATGTATCTAGATCGAGACTTAGAGTCATCCAGATCTGTGTCAAAACTTGCATCGACGTAACCCTTTACGACGAACCTTTTGTCACTTCCATAATCGAGAAACATATCCTTATTCCACTAAGGATAATTTTGACCGCTGTCTAGTGATCTACTCCTAGATCACTATTGTACTCCCTTGCCAAAATCAGTGTAGGGTATACAATAGACCTGGTACACAGCATGGCATACTTTATAGAACCTATGGCCGAGGCATAGGGAATGACTTTCATTCTCTTTCTATCTTCTGCCGTGGTCGGGCTTTGAGTCTTACTCAATTTCACACCTTGTAACACAGGCAAGAACTCTTTCTTTGACTGTTCTATTTTTGAACTACTTCAAAATCTTGTTAAGGTATGTACTCATTGAAAAACTTATCAAGCGTCTTCATCTATCTCTATAGATCTTGATGCTCAATATGTAAGTAGCTTCACCGAGGTCTATCTTTGAAAAACTCCTTTCAAACACTCCTTTATGCTTTGCAGAATAATTCTACATTATTTCTGATCAACAATATGTCATTCACATATACTTATCAGAAATGCTGTAGTGCTCCCACTCACTTTCTTGTAAATACAGGCTTCACCGCAATCTGTATAAAACTATATCCTTTGATCAACTTATCAAAGCGTATATTCCAACTCCGAGATGCTTGCACCAGTCCATAGATGGATCGCCGGAGCTTGCATATTTTGTTAGCACTTTTAGGATTGACAAAACCTCCTGGTTGCATCATATACAACTCTTCTTTAATAAATCCATTAAGGAATGTAGTTTTGTTTATCCATTTGCCAGATTTCATAAAATGCGGCTATTGCTAACATGATTCAGACAGACTTAAGCATAGATACGAGTGAGAAACTCTCTCATCGTAGTCAACACCTTGAACTTGTCGAAAACCTTTTGCGACAATTCTAGCTTTGTAGATGGTAACACTACTATCAGCGTCTGTCTTCCTCTTGAAGATCCATTTAATCTCAATGGCTCGCCGATCATTGGGAAAGTCAACCAAAGTCCTTACTTTGTTCTCATACATGGATCCCATTTCAGATTTCATGGCCTCAAGCCATTTTGCGGAATCTGGGCTCACCATCGCTTCTTCATAGTTCGTAGGTTCGTCATGGTCTAGTAACATAACTTCCAGAACAGGATTACCGTACCACTCTGGTGTGGATCTCACTCTGGTTTACCTACGAGGTTTGGTAGTAACTTGATCTGAAGTTACATGATCATCATCATTAACTTCCTCACTAATTGGTGTAGGAGTCACAGGAACAGATTTCTGTGATGAACTACTTTCCAATAAGGGAGCAGGTACAGTTACCTCATCAAGTTCTACTTTCCTCCCACTCACTTCTTTCGAGAGAAACTCCTTCTCTAGAAAGGATCCATTTTTAGCAACGAATGTCTTGCCTTCGGATATGTGATAGAAGGTGTACCCAACTGTCTCCTTTGGGTATCCTATGAAGACACATTTCTCCGATTTGGGTTTTGAGCTTATCAGGATGAAACTTTTTCACATAAGCATTGCAACCCCAAAATTTTAAGAAACGACAACTTTGGTTTCTTGCTAAACCTCAGTTCATAAGGCGTCGTCTCAACGGATTTTGATGGTGCCCTATTTAACGTGAATGCAGCTGTCTCTAATGCATAACCCCAAAACGATAGTGGTAGATCGGTAAGATACATCATATATCGCACCAAATCTAATAAAGTACGATTACGACGTTCGGTCACACCATTACCCCGTGGTGTTCCAGGTGGCGTGAGTAGTGAGACTATTTCACATTGTTTTAACTGAAGGCCAAACTAGTAACTCAAATACTCTTCTCTACGATCAGATCGTAGAAACTTTATTTTTCTTGTTACGATGATTTTCCACTTCACTCTGAAATTATATGAACTTTTCAAATGTTTCAGACTTATGTTTCATTAAGTAGATATACCCATATCTGCTCAAATCATCTGTGAAGGTGAGAAAATAGCGATATCCGCCACGAGCCTCAATATTCATCGGACCACACACATCTGTATGTATGATTTCCAACAAATCTGTTGCTCTCTCCATAGTTCCGGAGAACGGCGTTTTAGTCATCTTGCCCATGAGGCACGGTTCGCAAGTATCAAGTGATTCATAATCAAGTGATTCCAAAATCCCATAAGTATGGAGTTTCTTCATGCGCTTTACACCAATATGACCTAAACGGCAGTGCCACAAATAAGTTGCACTATCATTATTAACTTTGCATCTTTTGGCTTCAATATAATGGTTATGTGTATCACTACGATCGAGATCCAACAAACCATTTTCGTTGGTGTGTATGACCATAGAAGGTTATTATTCATGTAAACAGAACAACAATTGTTCTCTAACTTAAATGAATAACCGTATTGCAAAAAAACATGATCAAATCATATTCATGCTCAACGCAAACACCAAATAACACTTATTTAGTTTCAACACTAATCCCGAAAGTACAGGGAGTGTGCGATGATGATCATATCAATCTTGGAACTACTTCCAACACACATCGTCACCTCTCCTTTTACTAGTCTCTGTTTATTCTGCAACTCCCGTTTTGAGTTACTACTCTTAGCAACTGAACCAGAATCAAATACCGAGGGGTTGCTATAAACACTAGTAAAGTACACATCAATAACATGTATATCAAATATACCTTTGTTCACTTTGCCATCCTTCTTATCCACCAAATAGTTGGGGTAGTTCCGCTTCCAGTGACCAGTCCCTTTGCAGTAGAAGCACTTAGTCTCAAGCTTAGGACCAGACTTAGGCTTCTTCACTTGAGCAGCAACTTGCTTGCCGTTCTTCTTGAAGTTCCCCTTCTTCCCTTTGCCCTTTTCTTGAAACTAGTGGTCTCGTCAACCATCAACACTTGATGCTCTTTCTTGATTTCTACCTTCGTCGATTTCAGCATCGCGAAGAGCTCGGGAATTACTTTCGTCATCCCTTACATACTATAGTTCATCACGAAGTTCTACTAACTTGGTGATGGTGACTAGAGAATTCTGTCAATCACTATTTTATCTGGAAGATTAACTCCCACTTGATTCAAGCGATTGTAGTACCCAGACAATCTGAGCACATGCTCACTAGTTGAGCGATTCTCCTCCATCTTTTAGCTATAGAACTTGTTGGAGACTTCATATCTCTCAACTCGGGTATTTGCTTGAAATATTAACTTCAACTCCTGGAACATCTCATATGTTCCATGACGTTCAAAACGTCTTTGAAGTACCGATTCTAAGCCGTTAAGCATGGTGCACTAAACTATCAAGTAGTCATCATATTGAGTTAGCCAAACGTTCATAACGTCTGCACCTGTTCCTGCAATAGGTCTGTCACCTAGCGGTGCATTAAGGACATAATTCTTCTGTGCAGCAGTGAGGATAATCCTCAGATCACAGATCCAATCCGCATCTTTGCTACTAACATCTTTCAACATAATTTTTCTCTAGGAACATATCAATAATAAACACAGGGAAGCAACAACGCGAGCTATTGATCTACAACATAATTAGCAAAATACTATCAGGACTAAGTTCATGATAAATTTAAGTTCAATTAATTATATTACTTAAGAACTCCCACTTAGATAGACATCCCTCTAATCCTCTAAGTGATCACGTGATCCATATCAAATAAACCATGTCCGATCATCACGTGAGATGGAGTAGTTTCAATGGTGAACATCACTATGTTGATCATATCTACTATATGATTCACGCTCGACCTTTCGGTCTCCGTGTTCCGAGGCCATATCTGTTATATGCTAGGCTCGTCAAGTTTAACCTGAGTGTTCCGCGTGTGCAACTGTTTTGCACCCGTTGTATTTGAACGTAGAGCCTATCACACCTGATCATCACGTGGTGTCTCAGCACGAAGAACTTTCGCAACGGTGCATACTCAGGGAGAACACTTATACTTTGATAATTTAGTGAAGGATCATCTTATAATGCTACCGTCAAACAAAGCAAGATAAGATGCATAAAGGATTAACATCACATGCAATCAATATAAGTGATATGATATGGCCATCATCATCTTGTGCTTGTGATCTCCATCTCCAAAGCACCGTGCTTGTGATCTCCATCTCTGAAGCACCGTCATGATCACCATCGTCACCGGCGCGACACCTTGATCTCCATCGTAGCATCGTTGTCGTCTCGCCAACTTATTGCTTTTACGACTATCGCTACCTCTTAGTGATAAAGTAAAACTATTACATGGCGATTGCATCTCATACAATAAAGCGACAACCATATGGCTCCTGCCAGTTGCCGATAACTCGGTTACAAAACATGATCATCTCATACAACAAATTATATCACATCATGTCTTGACCATATCACATCACAACATGCCCTGCAAAAACAAGTTAGACGTCCTCTACTTTGTTGTTGCATATTTTACGTGGCTGCTACGGGCTTAGCAAGAACCGTTCTTACCTACGCATCAAAACCACAACGATAGTTTGTCAAGTTGGTGCTGTTTTAACCTTCGCAAGGACCGGGCGTAGCCACACTCGGTTCAACTAAAGTGAGAGAGACAGACACCCGCCGGTCACCTTTAAGCAACGAGTGCTTGCAACGGTGAAACCAGTCTCGCGTAAGCGTACGCGTAATGTCGGTCCGGGCCGCTTCATCTCACAATACCGCTGAACCAAAGTATGACATGCTGGTAAGCAGTATGACTTATATCGCCCAGAACTCACTTGTGTTCTACTCGTGCATAGCATCAACGCATAAAACCAGGCTCGGATGCCACTGTTGGGGAACGTAGTAATTTCAAAAAATTTCCTACGCACACGCAAGATCATGGTGATGCATAGCAACGAGAGGGGAGAGTGTTGTCCACGTACCCTCGTAGACCGACAGCGGAAGCGTTATCACAACGCGGTTGATGTAGTCGTACGTCTTCATGATCCGACCGATCAAGTACCGAACGTACGGCACCTCCGAGTTCTACACACGTTCAGCTCGATGATGTCCCTCGAACTCCGATCCAGCCGAGTGTTGAGGGAGAGTTTCGTCAGCACGACGGCGTGATGATGATGATGATGTTCCACCGACGCAGGGCTTCGCCTAAGCTCCGCAACGGTATTATCGAGGTGTAATATGGTGGAGGGGGGCACCGCACACGGCTAAGAGATCTCAAGGATCAATTGTTGTTCCTCTGAGGTGCCCCCCTGCCCCCGTATATAAAGGAGCAAGGGAAGGCAGCCGGCCAAGGGGAGAGGCGCGCCATAGGGGGGAGTCCTACTCCCACCGGGAGTAGGACTCCTCCTTTCCTTGTAGGAGTAGGAGAAGGGAAGGGGGAAGGAGAAAGAAGGAAGGGTGCGCCCCCCTTCCCTAGTCCAATTCGGACCAGACTATGGAGAGGGGTGCGGCCACCTTTTGAGGCCTTTCTCTCCTTTCCCGTATAGCCCATTAAGGCCCAATACGAATTCCCGTAACTCTCCGGTACTCCGAAAAATACCCGAATCACTCGGAACCTTTCCGAAGTCCGAATATAGTCGTCCAATATATCGATCTTTACGTCTCGACCATTTTGAGACTCCTCGTTATATCCCTGATCTCATCCGGGACTCCGAACTCCTTCGATACATCAAAACTCAATAAAACTGTCATCGTAACGTTAAGCGTGCGGACCCTACGGGTTCGAGAACTATGTAGACATGACCGAGACACGTCTCCGGTCAATAACCAATAGCGGGACCTGGATGCCCATATTGGCTCCCACATATTCTACGAAGATCTTTATCGGTCAGAGCGCATAACAACATACGTTGTTCCTTTGTCACCGGTATGTTACTTGCCCGAGATTTGATCGTCGGTATCTCGATACCTAGTTCAATCTCGTTACCGGCAAGTCTCTTTACTCGTTCCGTAACACATCATCCTGCAACTAACTCATTAGTCACAATGCTTGCAAGGCTTATAGTGATGTGCATTACCGAGTGGGCCCAGAGATACCTCTCCGACAATTGGAGTGACAAATCCTAATCTCGAAATACGCCAACCCAACAAGTACCTTTGGAGACACCTGTAGAGCACCTTTATAATCATCCATTTACATTGTGACGTTTGGTAGCACACAAAGTGTTTCTCCGGTAAACGGGAGTTGCATAATCTCATAGTCATAGGAACATGTATAAGTCACGAAGTAAGCAATAGCAACATACTAAATGATCGGGTGCTAAGCTAACGGAATGGGTCAAGTCAATCACGTCATTCTCCTAATGAGGTGATCCCGTTAATCAAATGACAACTCATGTCTATGGCTAGGAAACATAACCATCTTTGATTAACGAGCTAGTCAAGTAGAGGCATACTAGTGACACTCTGTTTGTCTATGTATTCACACATGTATTATGTTTCCGGTTAATACAATTCTAGCATGAATAATAAACATTTATCATGATATAAGGAAATATATAATACTTTATTATTGCCTCTAGGGCATATTTCCTTCAGTAGTCTAGTTGCACACACATTGATGTTTAGTTGGCTTGTAATGTAGTCTAGTTGCACACACATTGATGTTTAGTTGACAGGAAGACTAGTTGCACACACATATGCTCCGTTGGCTTGTAATTTAGTCTAGTTGCACACACATTGATTTTTAGTTGGCAGGACACTAGTTGCACACACATATGCTCAGTTGGCGCGGCAATCTAGTCTAGTTGCACACACATTGATGTTTAGTTGGCAGGACTTTTTGGCAGACACACATATGCTCAGTTGGCGCGGTAATCTAGTCTAGTTGTACACACATTGATGTTTAGTTGGCAGGAAGACTAGTTCGTCGAAACATCCCCATGCGGGATCTAGTTTCGAAGAGCACGTCGCGAGGATTCCAGCGGTGAAAACGGATCTTAATTCCGACACGCGGATTGAAAGTTATGCTTTTTTTAGTTTTTGAAACCACGAATTAAATACACCAAAGAATAAAACGCAAGTACCGAAGGGATGGCTGTGCAGACATTTAAGGACCAGGTGAAAAGCTTTCTTAACTAGGATGGTTAATTAGGAAGGGGATAAAAAATTCTTAAAATAGCCGGCCGTTCGCGAGCGGCAACGAGCGCCCAGCCGCCAGCTAGACCGGTCCTACATTATGAGACGGAGGGAGTACCTTGGCTTTCAAATATACTTCACCGGCCGTAAGAGGATCTACAACCGGACCCTCGTACCTACCCCAAACGAGCGGACGAACTGCCTGGTCACCGATCAAAGAAAAACACCATCCAACCGGGCGTCCCATATACAGCCCAAACACCCAGACTGACCGACACTCTCGATATCCAACACAAATTTGGAGTGGATATGGGGACGCCCGGACGCCCCCGTCATGTCGGATACAGCCCACTCTAACCCACCCGACCCCACATGAAATGGACCCGGACGTCCTCGGCGTCCCCGGCATCCCTGGCACGCTCGGCGTCCCACTCCGCCAGCGCACTATCGCCCGGCGACTCGGCCGCCACGGGTTCTTCACCGTCATCATCACCCGTCGCCGTGCCGGACCCGCTGCCCCGCCCTATGACTCAGTCTCGGGCCAGCGTTCATCGCCCGAGCATGCGATATACCAGCGATGAGTATCTTTTCTCGCGGCCTCTACATCCACGTTGTCACCTCTCCCATCGTCAGCTCGAGCTGCGCTTCATGATCCTCACTGGCTCGCTGCGATGCAGGAAGAGTTCGCCGCTCTCTAGCGGAACCGCACATGGCAGCTTGTCCCTCGGCCTCGTCACGCCAATGTCATCAGTGGCAAATGGGTCTTTCGCCACAAGACTCGTCCGGACGGCACTCTCGAGCGGTATAAGGCTCGCTGGGTGGGTTTGTGGTTTCCGTTAGCGTGCAGGAGTTGACTTCACCGAGACGTTTGTGATACGTCCATTTTGCATCATGTTTTCCTACTATTATTTGTAATGTTTTTATGCATAATAATGCTTTTTGGAGTAATTCTAATGCCCTTTTCTCTCATAATATGCAAGGTTCACACAAAAGAGGGAGAATACCGGCAGCTGGATTCTGGACTTGAAAAAGCTACGTCAGGCTACCTATTCTGCACAACTCCAAATGAGCTAAAACTTCACGGGGATTTTTTATTGAATAAATAAGAATTATTGGAGCAAATAACTACCAGAGGGGGCGCACCAGGTGGGCACAACCCACCTGGGCGCGCCTGGAAGCCAAGCGCACCCTGGTGGGTTGTGCCTTCCTCGGCCCACCTCCGGTGCCCCTCTTTTGGTATGTAAGTCATTTTGACCTAGAAAAAATGAGGAGAGGACTTTTGGGACGAAGCGCCGTCTCCAAGCTCAGACCTCGCTTGTCCTCAAGCGAAAACCGATATCAAAAAATATGTCCACATATTCAGAGATAGAGGTGTCGATAAAATAAAATACGGACATGAGGGCATCATGATCATCTTTAGAAAAGCAACATATATTGTTATATGATTTCTTATGCAAAAGTAATAATCTATTCACAATGTAAAATAGGAATCAGAAAGTTCATTGAAAACTAAGAAACTATGATCTCGGTCATTGAAGCAATTGCAATTTATCATAACACTGGAAACAGTCAATATAAGTGCTTTTCAACAAGTCACATACTCAACTATCATTTAGTCTTTCACAATTGCTAGCACTCACGCGATACTTATGGGTGCAAAGTTTCAATCGGACACAGAGAAAGATAAAGGCTTATAGTTTCGCCTCCCAACCTTTACCTCAAGGGTAATGTCAACAATAATACTTTATGAAAACCTACATCCAAGTGGATATATATATATATCAGGATCTTTCCAACACGTAGTGCTTGCCAAAGGATAAAGTGTAAAAAGGAAAGGTGAAGATTACCATTACTCTTGTATGAGGGTAGAAGGTAAAAGTAAAAGATAGGCCCTTCGCAGAGGGAAGCAAAGGTTGTTATGCACTTTTATGGTTGGATGCACACAATCTTAATGCAAAAGAATGCCACTTTATATTGCCACTTATGATAAGGACCTTTATTATGCAGTCCGTCGCTTTTATCTCTTCCATATCACTAGCTCGTATAAAGCTTATTTTCTTCACACTAATATATCATACATATTTAGAGAGCAATTTTTATTGCTTGCACCGATGACAACTTACTTGAAGGATCTTACTCAATCCATATGTACCTTAGATCTTTTTATTCTTAAAAACTACATTCATAAATAAAAACTGCAATTCGTCATCCATAAAAAACTGATTAGCTGAAACTTTCTCATGGTCCTAGCATTGCCTTCCATAGGAATTAGAGTCTTCAGCATGGTAAAAATTCATCCTAAAACAGAGCCATGTTATTGTTTCTCCAATCATTAAACATAGCTATCCTTACTAGCTAATTATATCATCTCATATGCGGGCGCTCGTGTCGGCGGGCAATATACTTTAACGATTTCTTCGGATTTGCGGGAGCTGTTTTAATCGGTAAAATGGTTGGAGACGCCATTAATGAGTACCACGCGAAATCGGCAAGATCATTGCCATGAATGGGGATCAAGCTACCTTGCTGTGAAACAAGTCAAGTTATTATATCTACTACTAGCTAGCTTCTTGTCACATCGTAAGAATGTTGTGAATATGCACCTGCCGCTCTCAGTGTTTCCGGCGTAGTCTCTCTTTTATGCCCTCTTTGTTTGAGGAGTTTTATCTCCCTCTATCTCTCTTTGTGTCGTATCTGTTGTTGATCACTCAGTCTCATCCGGGTGTATATGTATTTTTTATCCTGCTTGGAATTGGGCGAGCTTCAAGATATGCATGGTTGTGCATATATTGATAGTCTATAAATGCTGGTTCTCCAGTCAGTCTTTGTTAATAAGTTAATGCCAAAATGCTATATTTCAGATTTTTTTTTCTGTTTCTGCCAAGAAAAAATGATCAGATAT
Organism: Triticum aestivum; assembly: GCF_018294505.1. Taxonomy (NCBI): domain Eukaryota; kingdom Viridiplantae; phylum Streptophyta; class Magnoliopsida; order Poales; family Poaceae; genus Triticum; species Triticum aestivum. The sequence continues at coordinate 495,319,644 of NC_057796.1, forward strand.
ATGTGGCGGAGAGGAAATCTGGATTTTGTGACCCTAACCAGACACAAAAATAATCGGTATTGAGTTCAAGTCAATAAATGTTTATCATATCACATATATGGTGCAGGCTGGTTCTCATGCTGTAAGATTTGTTCATTGATGATGGTTTTTAAATATCTACAAGTATGACCACAGGAAACATTCCTTTGACCCAAACCATGTGCTCTATCCATTACTTGTGAGAGCAGAAAATTTCATGGTTGAATCTTAATCTCAAATCTCTTCTCCGGTTTGAACAGAACTGAGCCATCAAGCCACAAATGAGTGGCAGCTAATATTTCCCCAATCAGATGGCTTAACTAGTAATGAGATATGATGATAGAATAATTCACATAAATTTTGCTAACATCAGTTGAGAGATAGATGAAATGGCAGAGTAAAACAAACAAGCTATAGTAGTTTCCGGTCAGTATAATCAGTTGTCATACAACCCAATTTTACTGGGTTGGCAGGGTCTTGAACTCAATGCCGCTTGACTCGGATACCATACCAAATTCATGCTCCAGGTAGTTTCTTCAAAATTCCGAACTGATGGAGATAGGCGGCAATATACTTCAACACTAAAGATTTCTGTAATTGAGCATTTTGTTATACTGAACCTTCAGTTGCTCATTAGCTTCTAAAGAGGTGATGAGCAACAGATTCTCAAGGTGTAACGGTTGTTTGGGTTAATGGAAAGGAATGGTGATGTCGTGTGCCGCCGTTGGTAAGCATGTGTTGAGGATAGACTGTGAGGAGAGAAACTTGTGGGCCCCATCATGAAAAATAATTTATGTGGTTTGAAACTTGTGGAAGAAGAGAAACAGACAATGAGTAAGTCTAGAGCTCCATGTATCGAGGATGGATTTGGCATTCATTCTTTAGATTTATTGGCTCTCACAATTACCTGAATGTGTTGTCGACATCACCACTGTTCGCTTGGCTTGCTGTCAGAGATGCTCCTCCTTGCAACTATGTTTTCAATTTCCATGAGTACATGATGGGTTACTACCTTGCAAATAGCATGTATCCTCCATGGGCCACATCTGTCAAGACAACCCCGCATCGAAAAGGTAACAAGAGATCACTTTGCAATGCGTCAAGAGTTGACAAGGAAGGATGTAGAGAGAGCTTTTGGTGTGTGCTTTGGCATCATTTGTGACCCTGCTGAGTATTGGAAGCCCAAGGTCCCATGGAAAATAATGACATGTTGCATCCTATTGCATAACATGATTATTGAAGATGAGAGAGGCATGCTAAAGAACTTTAGGTACAAGCAGGGATATTGAGAGAGCTTTCGGTGTGCTTCAGAAGCGCTTTGGCATCATTTGTGACCCTGTCGAGTATTCTAAGCTCATGGTCCTATGGAAAATAATGACATGTTGCATCATCTTGCATAACATGATCATTGAAGATGAGAGAGGCATGCCAGAGAACTTTCGGTACATCTCCAATGGGGATCCTGTTGCGCCAAGACAAGATGCAAACATGATACGTAGATTCCTTGCAGCGCATCATAGCATCGAGAACTGAGAAGTTCATACCCAGCTCCAAGATGATCTTGTTGAGCATTAGTGGCATCTCTGTTTCAATTCATACTTGTTATTTTATCGCGCTCTCTACTTCATTCGAACCCTTCTCTATGTTTGAATTTGAAAAAATTGGTTTGTAAAATTTGAATTTGTAATATTTGTGAATCGTGTGAACCTTAATTATTATGTTTAGATCTAATATGTAGTTGAAATGTATGTAAACTAAACAAGAAAGATTTGACCAAAAATAGGAAGTTCAGTTTAGGGGATCGGTTAGAAACCACACTTTGTAAAGGAGCAAAATTACTCTAAAGAATACTTAGCCTTTTACTCCTATAAATTTATAGGGGATCGATTAGAGATGCTCTAATTTAGTATTTTTCGGGTAATGATGATGGCTAGTCAAGATGTTGCAAGCATGGAAGGCATCGACTCGATCTATGTGAGTCTGGTTTACCCCGTTGAAGCAGACTAGGTCTGATGTAGATCTTGTAGCGCCATGATATTCACAAGTTAATTTTGCACTGCTTTTCATCAAAATTTGATGGTTGTAGTATTTGGTTGAGATAAAAAAAAGTCTACTCTAATTTTGAAAATTAGGAACTGATCTAAATTTGAGAAATTATCTAATCTTTATTTGATCGAATGATGTTCCCCCGATGAGAGCAAACCTAAAAATATCCTCGGGGCAGCACACCAGGAAGTGGTAAAATAACCTAGAATCTAACAGCTATAATACCATTGATAAATTATAGATGTCTAGAAATTGATTGTGTGTAATTGATCAGGTCCTTATGACAATGTACATAGAGTAATACCAGGTGTATTCGATATGAACCTATTATTTCTGTATCTTCAAACTGAATTACACTTCTCACAGCTCCGGCATCGGAATATTCTCTTGGCTTGTCTTGCCAAAAATCTTGTGCTTGGTAACATGGCCATGGATCATATTGTACAATTCCTTAGATAGTGTAATTAATACTAAGATAGATTTCAAACTTCCAAAGTTAGAACTTATTTTAGTCACTTAGACAATTGAGATAGCTACAATAACAGATGAAAAGGTTGCTGCACAATAGAGATATACAAGATCACATATTATAGCACTATAAGAAAAACATTTTGGCGTGGCTGCCCCGAGTATAACCATATAGATGATTATTAGTTGTTTATTTTTCATGCCGATTCACACACACCACAACTGAGAAAATGGATGAAAAGTCTACAATATAGAAGAGGTTGCATGGATTAGATTTAAAAGTGTGTATATTGACGTGTATACATCTCAATGTAAGGCTAGTAGTTGGTACAACTTCACCAAACCACTGGATATACTGCCGGATATGTGCAGATACCTAGCACACCTTGCCCATTATGGACATGTCTGCGGATCCTCCCATATCCCCCTTCGCCCCAAGTCTCTCCCCACGAGTTCTTGAAACGCCAATACTTAATACCATTGGAGTCCGTGCCATAACCGACAATCAGGACAGCATGCCAGCGGAGTTGTCTGCCATCAGGCAGAGTTGTTGGCAGGTCTTCATACTCTATGATGCCTCCTTTGTAATTGTTCATACTAGTTGGCCACTTCAAATAGATAATCACGGGCTGCTTTGCAACAGCCTCCTCGAGAGCTTCCTCTGTTGTGGGTACAGTCTCAAAACCTGATATCCTTGCTACTACTGCTTCGTTCACCTTGCAACCAAAACTATTACTCTGGTCCACGTAAGGGTAGGAAGATTCACTCCATAGTCCATTTTTTCGTATATACTCGAGAGCAACATCGGAATGACCACCAATGCAACCGTTGTTCTTTGTATCACAATCGATGAGTTGTTGAACCGACAACAAGATTGACTGTTTGGTCTTCATATAGTGTAATGCCTCGACAGAGGCTACGGTGGCCATGGCCCAACAACAACCTGCAACAAATGAGTGTCTTCCAATTCAAATGCATGTGTTAAGTAATCACAAACAGAGTTTGTTGTAATGAATTGAATTATGAAGGGGTCCATGAGTATCCATGCACGTGGAATCAACTATGATTTGCTAATAAAATAATTTAAAGCGCACAATGCTAATAGAGAATAATTAAGTCCGAGACAATTACCGCAAAGCTTTTGTTTCCTCACAACAGGAGAGACAACGCCAGCCTCAACCCAATCAACCTTTGATCGTCGAAGTGAGCGCACAAGATCATCGTATGATGTCGTATCTAAAGCAGCCCTATACTCTTTGTACGTAGTATAACCATGCAATTCTACGTTTGCCTTGAAGATAGAGAATTTGCTCTGTGCTGTTTCCTCATCTGGATATTGAATGTTGTATTCGTCCATCCACTCCTCGAACTGTATGAGCCTTATGTCTTCCTTTCCTTTGCCTTTTTGAGTATCTGCAACAAGTAACAACACTTATCCAGTAGCAACATTAAGTAATGTATAATAGTCTATGTTGTCAAAGAGCAAAACAATATGTTACTTGGACGCTCTGCTTCATTAGTGCAAGCCAATGCGTTAAGGCCCTTGGACGAAGACTTGGGGATCTCATCAACAAACTGTTCCCTCTCAGTATGGTTCTCGGTGATACACCAAATTTGACCTCCAACGGCAGAGAACGTAGCTATAATCATAGCAACATTCAGCTTGTGATCCCTGCAAAAAAAGTTTCCAGACTGAGTACTTATAAATTATATACAAATCCTTGAGAAACTTCCAAAGCCGTATCAACAGATCAAACTATTTAGAAAGTACTACAAGAGCAGACTGACACAGCGAATGTGTAGAGCTTTTATGCAGCCAAACACCGAAGGGCATGATCAATGAGCAAAAAATATAAAAACATCACAATTGCAGGAAGGAGTAAGCGAGTGCAACCTCAACAATAATTCATTACGCCGGGCAATGGAACCAAAGAATTGGCAATGTTAGACATCCACTCACAAAACCATAATAGCAGCACATGGCACTTGAACATCATTGCAAGGAAGAAGGCTAGAGCATCACCTCGGAAAGAAGCCGAAGCGGCGGCCGGCGGTGGCAGCAACACCCCCAGCCCCATGAATATTCCTTCGTGACTGCAATTTCATCACCACCAAGACAAGGAATTGGTGTGAGAAGAGGGTTGGGAACTTGGATAAGGATTGCAAGATGAAATAGGGAAGCTTTGGCTTGGGGAGACGGAGGCACGTACATGTAGCAGCCTTGCACCGGCTTGGCGGCGTGACAGGATCCTCCCTGCGACGCCAAATAACGCAGGGAGAGACATGTTATGCCTGCACGCCGCAGCTCGCGGAATTGGTTCTATATAGGCTGGGGTTCAGTTCATATTGGAGGTGATAATTAGTACGCTACTTCTCCCATATTATGAATCGATGTAAGAAATAAGAAGATGCACCCACACGCAACGCACGTACGTGCACAGGTATTATGCACCCACACGCACATACGTGTGCATATATAGGTATTCCCATAGGTAGTATGTAGTACTCGAGAGACCATCTAGTTTGATGATCTGAGTATATAATTCGATCTGCTCCCTTCCTTCCCTGATGTATTTTCGTGGTGGGGAAGGAAACTAAGCCGTGATCAAGGAGGACTCTGAGCACCATCCTATTCCGTCTGATATATAAATCGACCGGGCCAAAGACAAGAGGGTCCAAAAGAAGAAAGCGATGGCGGCCACGAGGCTCGGCGCCTGCAAACGCCTGTGGCACGCCTCGGACAGAACATGACCAGCCCCTGGCGCAGATATTCCGAATTTTTTTAGGTTGGCACCGAAAAATCCGGTTTCCGGAAAATCTTGTAATTTTTAGATTTTTTTCGCCCAAAATTTTCAAATGAATTTTAAAATTGTTTTTTTCTTCAAAATATAAATTATTTGAAGCCGCTTTACAGAACGTTGTTCCTGTTCGAGTGGTCAGTGCGTCTTTCCGTCATTCGTAAGCTCGGTTGAGAAAAATGGGATTCGATCCTGCGACCGGCTGAAAATTAGACGTTGTACCACCATGATAAGAGATACCTCATGTCTGGATAGCCATACAGGTGCTATTTGACATAACTTAGACGCTTAAATTCAAATTTTCATTCAGTATTCAATTTTTTCGGTGGGTAGCGGAAGCGCCGGTTTTTGACCGCTTTCCGGAATACTGGCCGAGAAAAAAAAACCTGGATGAGAGCCACCGCCGCCCGCATGACGCAAATCGACAAGACTAAGGAGCAGTTGTTGGTCCATGACCTACGATGTTCCCCACAAGACGGAATGGCGGTACTTGCTGCCGATGCAGCGACTCTCCTCACAGATCAAGCCTAGAACTAACGACCCAGTCTGGTAACTACAACTTACTACCGTACTGTCTATTTTATTTATGACTAAAAATTCTTTGATCACACACATTGTTTCTTGTATTCGTTCACGTGAATCTCTACTTGGAACCCATGTTCACGTGAACCTTGCTCAAAATGCATCTCGTACCATTGTTGTTGGAGGCTCACGTGCCTGTCTCACTTGTACATGGCTTAGCTTTAGCATAGTACCCTACATGTTTGTCTGATCCTGTAAACACAGCCGTTCATTTGCATGGCACATGTTTCACAATGGGCATGTGGCACAGATGCGATACTTACGCCTGATTCATGCATCTATATATTAGGTACCATATCAAAGTAGAGCGGCACCAAACAAATGAAAATAACAGATTATTATTTTTAGACAAAAGTGAAAAACAGATAATATAATGCTGCTCGGTTTGTATTATAGGAACTTATCGGCTGGGCTTAGTCATCATGATAAATGCAAGAAGTGAACGGATTCAAAACCACTTTACTAGTGACTTTGAGTTTTCTAAGAGGGGAGAGACAAAGGCAGGCGACAAGAAGGTGGTGGTGGGCAGTAGGTAGATGGACGGCTCTTCGACAGGAGGTAGTGGAATCTCCAAACCTTAGAAGACCACTTATTTGATGCCGCTCCTAGCACTGGCCGGGAGGGTGCTTGGCCATGTCCTAAATAACCAGAAAAGTGGGTCCCATGCACTCTGGCAAGGGAGCAAGCCGACGACACGGAAGATGGCTCATGTGCCCCATACATGTATCATAATGGGCATGGTACATATGTGATATCATTTAAAATTTAGATGTTTTTTTGTTAGACAATATGATTGATTCATGTTACGAAATAGTTCAAACTCGTTAAAACATACAATTGTGCACTAACTCACACACGTTTAAAGCACACCAAAAAAAGTTCACCTTAAAACGGACAGAAAAATCGTGAAGTTGTTCGAAGCTTTGTGTCATAATCCATGGTCCTTGGGGAAGAGCCCATCAAGCTTCAGCGGCACGTGCGCCCGCAAGAATGTGGGTCTAGGTGGCCGCCGCCACCAACTTGGGAGTCAAGATGATCGCTGGGTGCTTATGTTCCTCTTCGGGCTCCCCTCTGTCGATGGACCTCCTGGGCCCTCTGGCAGGTCTCCTGTTGGGCTCTCCTCGGCGAGCCACCCCCGGTGTATGCCGTCAATAGTTTTCAACAAAATCTCCTTACTTTGCATAACGAGGATTTTTTGTTTCTACCCTTTGAGCGTTTGGCAAATTCTGCCAATTAGGTGTTGGAAGCAATCACTCCTATCGACTCCAACCATAGCAGGAGCTTCTGTTAAAATATCCAGATCTCTACAAACCTCTTCCCTAACCAGGACACTAGTATTAGTTCTAAATAAAATACTTGATTTAGGTGTGCTCACAAGTTGCCCACAACTCCCATAATATGTATCAAGCACATTCTTCAAGTTGTTTGCATTATGAACGTTTGCCCTCAACAAGATCAAGGAATCATCAACAAAAAGTAGATTTGAAATAGATGGAGCATTTCTGCAAATGTGGATGCCCTCAATTCCACTCACTTACTGATCATGAGCCAACTTGCTAGATTTCTCGAAGCACAGTAGGAAGAGATACGGGGATAAAGGATCCCCCTGTCTCAGACACCTCTCGTTGGTAAACATTCTTCAGTCTCCGGGTCATTATATCTCACTCCGTAAGTGACTAAGATACCTTCTTCAAGTTGTTTGAATTATGAATGTTTGCCCTCATCAAAATCAAGGAGTCATCAACAAAAAGTAGGTGTGAAATAGATGGAGCATTTATGCAAATGTGGATGCTCTCAATTCCACTCACTTCCTGCTCATGAGCCAACATGGTAGATTTCTCCGGGTACAATAGGAAGAGATAAGGGGATAAATGATCCCCCGTCTCAGACCTCTCGTTGGTAAAAAAAATTATTCAGTCTCCGTATCATTATATCTCACTCTATAACTGACTAAGATACACATTCCGTAATCATGTCCACCCAATGCGAATCAAATCCCTTATTTATCATCATCCGTTCCAGAAAACCCCATTCAACTGTGTCTAACTACTCCCTCCGTTGTTGTTCGTGAAGGGTGTCACTAATTGTAGAATATAAACAAACTAAAATTGCAGAAAGAGAAAACCGGCCGTCTCACGTCTGCTTTCATTAGTTGGGCCAGCCCATGAGCATGTTGCTCTGTGCAATTGCCTGACAACTTGTCGGATAGAGGACCAAATAGCATTTACCATTGTAAGATTTGAATAAAACTATTGTTATTGATTTGCTGGCCGCATATAGCGGTATATATAAGAGTTTACAAGCCAACTAGACCTATTACAATACGACTAGGACTAGGTAACTTGAGAGCCAAGTAATAGTCTAACAAGTAGCAAATAGGATTACAAGAGCTCGAGTCGGCTAAGAATTGTGGCGGTCATTGCATGATCCTATGGGAGATCAAGTATGGCGCAACTCCTTTCCAATGCAGCCAGCAGAGTACGTAGAGAAGCTCATCAGACTCGGATGGCATCTAGCTACAAAGTGTGGCATGCATGCAAAATGCATGACAAAAAGGACGTGTTACTCCTACTATACGAGAGCGACCGGACTCTAGCCTCACATAGTCCCATGCATGGGTGTTGTTGCCACAGACTAGGCTCACATGCATGGGTGCGACTGATGATCTATCGTTACGATTTATCGAGGGATGCATGCCTAACTTGTAAGCTGGCATCTTCCTTTCCTTGATGAATCACACTGCGATCAAGCTAACACTATGAATCGAGGAGGACATGCGTGTTGGTCGCATGTAGCTTCTATGATGAAAAAGGCCTGCTGACTGGCTTGCTTACAGGTCGCTCGACCACCAGAGAGATCAACGGGACGTTGATGCTGCCTGGAAATTGTTCATGAATTTAAAAGATGTTTCTCCTCTTCCTCCTCCTCCTCCTCACTTTTCCATCCAACCTAGCTAGCTTCTCGACCACCCAAGGAATTAACCGTCGCCTCTGTGTCCTTGCCGTACGTCCTCCCGCCTCATTTGCAATGATGGTTTCTTGACTTTTCCATCGTCGAATGGCAATGGCGTAGACAATAAGTGGAACACATTAGCCGTCCGCTCTCCGGTTGTGCAGTAAGGGTCGGAGAAGGGCAATCACTCGTGCTTAAAACCAGCATTCTTTAAGTTTAAGATCATAGACAATTCGGAGGATGGTGTAGATCACCGGTCATTTGTCACCCAAGGTTCGATCCTTTGCCTTCAAGAAACTAAGCTGCAAGATATTCCTCCTTTTAAGGCTGTCTCCTTCCTGCCGATCGGCCTTAGAAACTTCCATTTCCTCCCGTCGGTTGGGGCATCCGGGGGGCTGCTAATTGCTTGGGACGACGCTAATCTAGAGTGCACTAACGTTCATCTAGACCGGTTCTTCATCACGTGTTGGTTCTCCTTCCGGGCATCTGACGTCTCCTTCGCTATTACCAACGTCTATGGGCCGTGCGATCTATCCCTTAAACATGAATTCTTGGACTCCCTAATCCTTGCGTCGTCTACGATTACTTGCTCCTGGTTGGTCTTCGGGGATTTCAACCTTATTCTTCGCCCAAGGGACAAATCTTCCAACCACTTTAACACTAACGAGGCTAGGTTATTTGCTTCGGCCATTAACTCCATGCAGCTCCAAGAAATCCCGCTCCTAGACCGCCTCTACACGTGGTCTAACCAACAAGACAACCCTACTCTAGTCCGGCTGGATAGGGCTTTCGTTAGCATGGCATGGTCATCGGTGTTCCCGGACTCCACGCTCTCCTCTATGACAAGGACAACCTCGGATCACGTCCCGATTTTGTTACATGCATCCTCGGACATCCCAAAACCATCAATCTTCAGGCTTAATAACTGTCTTCTGTCTAATCACTCGTTTCTGCAGCAAATCGCCACCACCTAGTCTAGCGTGGGGCCTCGCCACTCCCATTTGGGCAGCGCGGGCATGCTTTGCCTGAAATTAAAACGGTCAAGAAATCTTGCGAAAAAGTGGGCAGTTAATTCAAAAACCCCAAAGCGTCTAGCTACCAACTGCACTACAACCATCGATTTCCTCGACAAGCTGGAGGAGTTTAGACCCCTCTCAACTCTTGAGCTTAGTCTCCGAATGGCGGTTAAGGTAGCGCTTCATCGTTACAATAAAAGCCTGGCGGACTACTGGCGGCAACGGGCCAAGTTGCGAGAGTGCACTGTTGGGGATGAGAATTCGGCCTACATGCATGCCTGTGCCTCCGTGCGTTTTCGCAAAAATCAAATCAAGACTCTTCATGTTGATGGCCAAGACATCTCCTCCCACCTAGGCAAAGAACGCGTTCTTCATAGCTACTTCACCGACTTGCTTGGCACTTCCGCCCCTTCCCTCTTCACCTTCGATCTTCTGAATCTCTTCCGTGACTCCCAGCTAACTCACTCTCAGGCGCTTTCCCTGTCTCGGCCTTTCTCTATGGATGAGCTTCGTGCGGCTATTCTGGCCATGAACTCGAATGCAAGCCCGGGTCCAGACGGTTTTGGCCCGGCTTTCTTCAAGGCCAATTGGGATCTCGTGAAATCTGATCTTTTGGCCCTTATGGAAGACTTCCACAAGGGCACTGCGCAGCTAAATCGTATTAATAAAGCTTTCATCGTGCTTCTTCCCAAAAAAGTAGGTGCCACTTCTCCGGACAACTTCCGTCTGGTCTCCCTACAAAATTGCATCATCAAGCTAAGCTCCAAATGCCTTACCTCTAGAGTCCAACCATTTATCTTCTCTATCATCCACCAGGATCAATCTGGATTTATCAAAGGTAGAAGCATTGCGGATAACTTTACGTATGCCGCTGATATTGTTCAAACTTGCTTTAAGCGCAAAAAATGGGCTATTGTGCTTAAACTTGATTTCAAAAAAGCGTTCGACTCGGTCTCTTGGACCGCTCTAGCAGCTATCATGCTTGCCAAGGGTTTCCCCGAGATTTGGTGCAATTGGGTTGATAGCTTGAACCGTTCCAGTCAGTCGGCTGTTGTTCTGAATGGCAAGCCTGGCCCTTGGATCAACTGCAAACAGGGGCTGCGACAGGGCGACTCGCTTTCTCCGTATCTTTTTATTATTGTTGCTGATGTCCTTCAACGTCTGATCTACCAGGCCTCCAATGATGGTAGGTTAGCTCACCCTATTAATCAGGAGCTTCCTTGCCCAGTTCTTCAGTACGCTGACGATACGTTGATCATCTTGCCGGCGGAGGCTGCACAACTTCAGTCCTTAAAAGATATCCTGCTTCAATTCTCTCAAGCCACGGGGTTGCATATCAATTTTCATAAGAGCACGTTTGCCCCCATCCACGTGCCTCCTGAGTTAGCCAAGGATTTAGCTGACATTTTTGGTTGCCCGGTTGCTTCTTTCCCTCAGTCCTACCTCGGCCTTCCTCTATCTACTCACAAACTTCACATCGCAGATTTTTTTTTCATTATCGACAAGATCGACCGCCGCCTTGCTGGATGGCGCGGGATTCTTCTTTCTATTGTTGGGCGAGCTATCCTGGTTCGAGCTGTTCTTCGAGCCCTTCCTATATACGCCATGACTTCTCTGCTGCTGCCGATGGGTGTTGTCGCTGAAATAGATAAACGCTGCAGAGCCTTTTTTTGGGCGGGTCAAGACAAAGTTTCGGGAGGTCAATGCAAAGTTGCTTGGGATTTTGTGTGTGCGCCTTTCACTCGTGGGGGACTAGGTTTCTCTTCTCTTCAACACCTCAACTCTTGCCTACGTCTCTCTCATTTAACCAAGCTTCACTCACGCTCCACGGCTCGCGGGGTTTCTCCGTTGGCTGCTAGATATGGGTGGTCCGACGACCAGGACCTAGGCACTACTCATGCTTATGATTCCCATGTGTGGCGTGATATCGCCAAGGGGATCCCCCTCTTTCGTAACTTAATGCAAGTGGACGTCGGCAACGGTACCTCCACCGCCTTTTGGCTTGATCTTTGGGTTCCGTGCTCTACAGATATTCTTGCTTCACAGTATCCTGCTCTGTTCTCTCATGTTCTCCGACCCTCGACTTCTGTTGCCAGGGTTCTAAGCTCGCCGGATCTGTGCCTCGACCTCGCTCCACGCCTAACTCATGCTGCTGAACTTGAACTGGGCTACCTGCGCAACTTGCTGGCTTCCGTTTCCTTGAATTTGCAGGAACCAGACCGACGAACAGGATGATCTGATGGCAAGCCTCTGACTTGCAATGCGACATACAAGGCTTTGTGGGTGGGAGAGCCTGTCGATCCCTTGGCAATGGCCATCCGGAAGAATTACGCTCCAAACAAATGTAGAATTTTCATCTGGCTGGCAAACAAGAATCGTCTCTTCACCAACGAACGGCGTTTTCGCAGAGGCATCACAACTTCTCCGGCTTGCCCTCTCTGTCCGGGGACGGAGTCCGTAAACCACCTGCTTCTGCACTGCCCGGAGCTCACTACTCTGTGGGGAGAACTCTCCTCTCTCACTCCAGGTATACCCGCAGATCTTTGGGATCTTTGGGCCAACGACATGCAGAATAAAGTTCGCTCTACAATAATCCTCGCCATCCTTTGGAACATTTGGAAAAGAAGGAATGCAAAAGTCTTCAGGGATGACAATCGACCGGTTCACCTCATCGCTCGTTCTGCCGCTGATGATGTTCTGCTTTGGTCTAGCAGATGTAATAATGAGCAAGCGCAAGGTTTGCTGCGCGACTGGGGTACCATGTTGTTTCACCTATCTATGAGATTGTAAACTAAAGCCGGATACCTCTGCTCCTCCTCCCTCCTCTGTTCCTCTGCTATAAATATTATCTGGTTATTAATGAAAAGGTTCAGGCCGGCGTAAGCCCGCCGTAGCGCCGTCAAAAAAAATTTGTCACCCAAACACCCACCAACGTAGTGTGCCTCCTGAAGGCCGCCGAGTGGATCAGAGGTGCACTCAACGATCAAGGACAAATTGTTATAGATCAGCAAAGGACATGGCGCATGCCTTATCGCCACAGTTGTCGGACATGGAAAGGCCATATCCGACTGCCCCCGCACCCACAACCGTAGCACGACCACACCTCCACCAGTCGACGATCGAACACGGCCGCGACCACCCTGCAGCCAGCAGACTCAGTGCCTTCTGCCATCGAAGCAGCACCTCCGCCGCCAACACCCCACCAACTACACGAGGGAGTTGCGCCGGCAATCGCAAGCCTCTATGCAGCCAGATGTCTGCAGGGCCGAGAACAAGATCATGCAATATATATAACGTCTTTTAAGTCCAATATACATGTCGATGATCACGGTTGGGAAGGCTTGATGCGCTCTGCTCGTGACCTGCGCGTGCTTCGGTTGGCCATCGCACGATCGCGATTGGGGACGACGCACGATCATAGTTGGGGGGCCATGCATGTTGTTGCTCCACGCATGGCACCACCATGCGGCTACACTCGTCAGTACTGCAAACCACCATGCAGATGTGCCAATATTCCTAGTTGGACGGCCACGTATATTCCCGATCTCCATTAACTGTGTCAATTCAAGATTTCGATCTCCCCATAACCCCAAGAACCACACCCATGAAAACATTGTGTATACAAAGAGGATCAAGACTTCTCCAATGATGTTCCCAGGGGTGAACCCTCACGAGCAGTTCACTAAGCATTTCCCAGTGTCATCCCACGGTAGGACGGACAAACTTCAAAGTGGACTACACCAATGAGCCGCACCGGGTGGACCATTGCATCGCCACGTCCGAGTGGGTTCCTGAGGCAGGAGAAGTATACAAGGTGGTCAGGTTCAACCTCGAGTACACCCACGGGTGTGCTGGGCACGACCAGAAGGTCGTCATCACCCAGGTGTACATGCACCAGCACGTCCTCACCTACCACTACTGTAGGGTCACGATGCTTTGTGAACGTTTAGTCATGTTTTTGAATAGCCATGATTTTGTATTCACCACAGTGGACACCACCATCGATGCAAAGGTGCTCCATACTTTGGACATCTTCTGCACGGATCTCGTCGTGATCCTGATAGGTGTGCCATAGGTGTTTCTTCATAGAAGTGTTCTACACTAGTGTTGCCATGTCTGGTTATGTATTTATGTATCCTTTTGAACATTATGTCTGAAATAAACATGTCTTGTGCACCATGGCGCATCATGTCAAAAGTTTTTTTTCGCGGGGTATCAAAAGTTAGTATGTTCAGGTAATGGTGGTGGCTAGTCGAGATGTCTTTAGTGTCGAACACAACGGCTTGATCTACATGAATCTGGTTTAGTCTGCTGAGGCAGGTCAGATCCGATGTGGATCTTGTATCGCCATGAACGGTGTGAGTTGATTTTGCGCAGCTTTTCATCAGAATTTGAAACATGTAGGATTTAGCTGGGGCCTAAAAACCACATGAGGGTATACATAGAGTACATGGTGTGGGACAGAGATTTAGAGTACAATACAAGTCGTGTTTGGTCTACCTATTATATCTCTATCTCCCTATTATATATTTATAAACACAATTACACTTGCAACAACTCCAGGAGAGGAACATTCTGTTGGCACGAGGAAAATATTGTTGGCTTGTCTTTCATGAAACCTTGACGCGGCTAATCTGCACCCGAGCTCATATGCTCCCGCATGAAGAGTAAAATCGAAAAAAAATCAAAAAAAATTCAAAAAATTCCAAATTTTTTTGGGAGAAACATTGACAAAAGTTCTAAGTGCCTGCAAAAATTCGTCATGAAATCACATTCCTAGAAGGCGTGGCAAAAAAAACAAAAACAGTACTCTGAAAAAGCTACTTTCAAACGCATTTTGAAGCACTGAATTTGTTTTTTTTGCGACGCCTTACGGGAATGTGATTTCATGATGAATTTTTGCAGGCACTTAGAACTTTTGTCAATGTTTCTCTCAAAAAAAATTGGAATTTTTTGAATGTGTTTTGATTTTTTTTCGATTTTACTGTTCATGCGGGAGCATATGAGCTCGGGTGCAGAATGGACTTTTCGTGAAACCTTGTGCTTCGTAACAAGCACGTGGATTATATTGCCTTAGATAGTATAATTAATGCCAAGATAGATTTCAAAATTTTGAAGTTAGAACTTACTTTAGTCACTTAGACAATTGAGAAAGCTATACAATAACATATCCAAAGGATGGTGCACAATAGATATCGACAAGATCACATATATTAATTATAGCATGATCAAAACAAGCATTTATTCTGTCATGGCTTCCCCAGCCATCACAAAATGAGAAGTCATATTCACTTGCAAAAGTCTAAACTATAGCGAGAGGTAGCATGGATTATAGATATAAAAGTGTGTATGTTAACATCTCAGTGTAAGGCTAGTAGTGGGTACAACTTCACCAAACCACAGGATATACTGCCGGATATGCGCAGATACCTAGTACACCTTGCCCATTATGGACATGTCTCCGGATCCTCCCATACCCCCCTTCCCCCCAAGTCTCTCCCCACGAGTTCTTTAAACGCCAAAACTTGACACCATTGGAATCCGTGCCATATCCGACAATTATGACAGCATGCCAGCGGAGTTCTGTGCCATCAGGTAGAGTTGTTGGCAGGTCTTCATACTCTACGATGCCTCCTTTGTAATTGTGCATACTAGGTGGCCACTTCAAACGTATAATCACGGGCTGCTTTGCTACTGCCTCCTCCAGAGCTTCCTCCGTTCTGGAGACAGTCTCAAAACCAGATATCCTTGCTACTACCGTTTTGTTCCCCTTGCAACCCAAACTATTACTCTGGTACATGTATGGGTAGGAAGATTCACTCCATAGTCCATTTTTCTTGATATATTCGAGCGCATCCTCGGAATGACCAGCATTGCAACCGTTGTTCTTTGTATCACAATCAATGAGCTGTTGAACGGACAACATGATTGACTGATTGGTCTTCATATAGTGTAATGCCTCGACAGAGGCTACGGCAGCCATGGCCCAGCAACAGCCTGCAACAAATGAACGAGTGTTTTGTAATTCAAATGTATGTGTTAAGTCATCACAAACACGATTGGTGGTAATAAATTGCATTATGAAGGGGTCCATCAGTAGGCATGCCGGTGGAAGCAACTATGATCTTCTAAAACTACAATTTAAAGCACAAAATTGTAATAAAGGATAATTAAGTCTGAGACACTTACCACAATGTTTTTGTTCCCTCACAACAGGAGAGACAACGCCAGTCTCAACCCAGTCAACCTTTGATCGTCGAAGAGACCTCATGTCTTCCTTTTGCTTCACCTTTTTGAGTATCTGCAATAGGTTCATTAGCGCGGGCCAATGCGTTAAGACCCTTGGACGAGGCCATGGGAATCTCATTGACAACGTGTTCCCTCTCGTTACGGTTCTCGCTCATACACCAAATTAGACACCCAACAGCAGTGAATATAGCTATAATCATAGCAGCATTCAGCTTGTGATTCCTGCAAAAGAGTTTCAATGAGAAAAATATATAAACATCACAATTGCAGAAAGCAGTAAGCTAGTGAAAAACCTCATCAATAATACATTGTGCCAGGCAATGGAAACGATGAAGTGGCAATGTTGGACATCCACTCACGCAAAACCACAATACCTGAATACCAGCACGGCACACTTGAACATCACTCCAAGGAAGAAGGGTTGAGATTTGATTTACCTGCGAAAGAAGCCGAAACGGTGGCCGGCGGTGGCGCCGAGATTTCGCCTTGACTGCAATTTCATCACCCCCCGACACAAGAAATTGTCGTGAGAAGAGAGATATATTATGTCCGGCCGACACTTTTTAACACGACAGTAGTAAGTCACCGTGGGATAAAACTGCTACGTAAACTATCCCTATTGGCCTCGCAAAAAAAAAAAAATTAGTATCCATATTGGTAGATGGAACGACGCCGTGGGGTTGCCGGACTCTGAGCAACATCCCTTTCCCCCTACGATATATAGATTGATCAACGCCAGGAGGAACCCACACAAGAAGAAAGGGATGGCGGCGGCGGTGGCGGCGATTGCGGCGAGGCTCGGCGCCTGCGGCCGGGCGCTGCTCCTGCGAACGCCTTTGCCCCGCCTCGCCCAGTACAGGACATGCACGCCGGAGCAGATGAGAGCCGCCGCAGCCCGCGCGGCGCAAATCAACAAGACCAAGGAGCAGCTCTTCGACATGGTCCATGGCCATGTTAGCAGCGCCCACGATGTTCCCCACAAGACGGACCGGCGCTACTTGCTCCTGATGCAGCTACTCTCCTCACAGATCAAACCTAGACCCAACGACCCAGTCTGGTAAAAATAACTTACTACCACATATTTGTTTGATTACACGTATTGTTTCAAGTATTCGTTTGTTTCCAGATATGTTTATTCACAGTTGCAACATGCATGCATGTATGATCATCTGGACAATATATAGATGGACTAGGTCTTTGAGAAATCAATCTGTTTCTTCGTATGTTCTTCTGGCTCTGCTCATTCATCACATCTGCATTGTATTGTATTGTAGGCGTGTCTGCCGACGTACCGAAAGATGCAATACTTTCTTCAAGTTTCTGGGTGTGGGTACTTCTGGCATTTTGGGCGTAATTGGCATCCATGCCTTGCTCACACGAGTAGACCCGCAACCAAAGAAGTTGGTTGCTGACTGGTGGAATAACGTTACCAGCTGAATCGACCATCTTGCCACGATCTCTTCAACAATAATATCAGGCTGAATATGTATATTTCAGAACAAATATGTTGGTGATCGCCAGGTGGACTAGCTTTGAGGTTTATAGTAGTAATTAGCATACCTAGTAGTGTTATGGAAGGACTATCTATCTTTCATCGGTTCCTAAGCCCTATATTTGGTTCCTACCTGTAACAAGTTGAACGTATTTGTGAGTAAGATTTTTTTTAAACTTCCATGGTTACCAGATCAATTTAACGGCATGCTACATTGATACTTTCCGTGATGATTGGTTATTTGTGTGTGTGAATCATGGTAGTGGGAATACAATTTATAGCACACAAAACACTAGAATTCATTCATTGCAAAAACCTCTTAACGTTGGTGTTTCCATGCCAAGGAATGACGCGAAAGTACTTCAAGATGGTCAAGAAGTTTCTGCTCCCGGGCAGTGGCGGGGCTTGGGCTGAATTCTAGGGGGGTGTGGGAGGGGGCAAACTATATGTGTTTTGGGCTGATTTTCCTTCAAATATGGGTCAAATACTAAGGGGTATTCCGGAAAATTTTCATTCGGGGGGTGGGGGGGGGGGGGGTGGGGGGACAATATGTGTTTTGGTCTGATTTTCCTTAAGTAACTGACTTAAAGGGAAGACGAAAATGGTCACGCATGTTTCTTGCCGGTCAGCCTACCCCCGTCGAGGGTAGGCCGCCCCTCTAGATCAGGCCAGGTGAAGCCCAATACACATCCGAATAGACCAAACCTTCCGTATCCTGACCGTATGGCCCCATGCGTGAACCGACGTACTCCGGCTAGGCGAATCCCCTACTCTCCCGGGCAGACCAGGACCCTCCGCATCTCGGCCGCCTGGCCCCATGAGTGAACCGGCGTACCCCGGCTAGGCGAATCCCCTACTCTCCTGGGCAGACCAGGACCCTCGGCCGCCTGGCCCCACGCGCGAGCTAGCTAAGACGGGCACGATGCACAGCCCCCGGGCCGGTAGGGGCCGACTGCGTCCGGCTGGCGCGACACACACCCAACCTCATCACACCGGACGTGCATGTCTGGTGCGACCAAACCGGCATGCGCGGGAGTGGCGCACACCCACCCTAGCTCGACCGGACAAGACCGCCCTGGGCCAAAGGCACTGCCATGTGGGTTCGGTTGGCCAGTCGCGCGCAGGGGCATTGTGCCAAATAGCTCTTCGGGCGCGCCGGAAACCTCCCCATGACGGTGGCCGCGGGCGAGCACGCGGGCCACCCGTCATGGACCGACCACCCGGGTCCGAGCCGCCTGGACGGCTTGGAGTGCCCCGAGTAGCCCCGCGCCACGCCACCGAACAAACGATGTTGGCTGTCTAGCCTGGCTGGCCCATCAGGCACGTACGGGCGGGCGGGGTGGCTCACGCGGGCGTGACAGGTGCTGGCCAGTGATGGTGGCCCCGGGCAAACACTGGTGGTCCACCCGTCATGGAACGTCCAGACGGGTGATATTATCCGGCTCTATACAACATTGTGCGTCACACGGGTGATACTATCGCCACGGTAATGGAATCATTTCCGTCAAATATGACGTTCAGAAGAGATTTAATTGGACCCAGACTCCAATCGTGGTACATCCTGCTCCAACGGTTGTCCACAATGCAATTGTCACATGGGTCTGATGTATTTCGATGGAACCTAGATGAGAATGGACAATTCTCAATGGAGTCTATGTATAGAGTGTTAATCTAGTCTGATGTGTCAGTTGATACTAATAAGAAGATCTGAAAGATGAAGATACCTTTTAAGAATAAAATATTTGCATGGTTTCTTCGTCGCGGAGTCATTCTTACTAAAGATAACCTTATCAAGAGGAATTGGCATGGAAGTCTGTAGTGTGTGTTTTTGTCATCATGATGAGACAATAAAACATTTATTCTTTCAATGCAAATTGGCTCGGTCTATATGGTCAGTCATCCATATAGCTTCTGGCTTGTATCCTCCTTGTAGTGTTGCTAATGTATTTCGCAACTGGTTACATGGGATTGATCACAGGTTTAGAACTCTTCTTAGGGTGAGAGCACTTTCCGTTATTTGGTCGCTTTGGTTATGTAGAAATGATAAGGTTTTTAACGATAAAAGTACTTCTCTGATGTAGGTTATCTACAGATTTATCGGGACTCTTCATTTATGGTCCTCTCTACAACGCGTGGAGAATCGAGACGTATTTACGAAGGTGTGTACATGATTGGAGGATACGATGAGAGATACTTTTATCCAACATGGCTGGCAGCATGATCGTAGGATTGGCCCACCTCCGCTTTAGGCGTATAGGGACTCTACATGTTTCTTTGTATTTCGCCTTTTATTTTTCGTTTGTGCGAAAGGACTTTGTTCGGCTGTGTGCATCTTAGTTATGCAGAGGCCGGACGTAATGCTTAAACCTTTTAATTAATAAAACATCCATTTTCGAAAAAATAGCAAAAGTTGTCCGCCAAAGCCTAGATGTCTTGGCCTGTATAAAATCTTTGGTTTCAGCGGCATAACCACTCTCTTCACCCAGGGCAATTTTGCTCCCTTGAAGGTGAAGGTTTTGTGCCAGGTTGCTATCATCGTCCCGGATACGGTAGAGGACCTCCTTGCTCGAGAAGGGGTCCTGAGCACGGCAGAGGTGTGCTTCCCAATCCTGCAACGTCCCGGTAGAAAACTGCATGCCGCATCTTCTTCGAGCAAATTTCTTGTGGACGGGCGTGGGTGGTTGTAGGTTCGGTCCCACGATCTCTCGTTCAAGGCATAGCGCTGCTAGCCCCTAAGCTAGCCTCAAGTTCGCGTTATACTTACGGGCGCTAACAAGTTGAAGTTAAAAAGTTGGATTTCCACCTACTTTCCAATTATTATTTTTTGCTTTTTATTGTTTTCACCGGTTTTTGTTCGTTTCTTTCTCTGTTTTCACCTTTTCCCATTTTTCTCTTTGTATTTTTCGGTTTTCTTTGTTCTTTCTCAGGTTTCAATGGATTTTTATTTTCCTTCATATTCTTCATTTCTCTTTTGTTTTATTCTTTCTTTCTTGTTTTCATTAGTGTTTCCTTTGTTTTCAATCGGGTTTTCGTTGCTTCTCTATGTACGTTTTTAGTATATATTTAATAAATTCTTCAATACATGTTTTATTATTTTAAAATAGAAGTTTAATATTTTATGAATACATGGTCAACATTTTTCCTATACACATTTTTTAACACATTTAACATTTTTCAACTGCTTGATTGACATTTTTCAAATACTTGTTGAATATTTTTTATGTATGCTTCATTAACATTTTTATATACATGATCAAAAAATTCATCTTTTTTATCAAGATTTTTTTTCAACACACATTTAAAATTTTTCAAGTGCCTCATTAACAATTTGTAAATACTTGGTCAACATATTTTCAAATGCTTGTTTAACATTTTTATATACATGATAAAAAAATCAGCATTTTTTAATACATGGTCAACAACTTTTCTATACACATTCAACATTTTGCAAAAACTTATTCAACATTTTTTCAAATGCTTGATTAACATTTTTCTAAGTACATCATCAAATATTTTTCATACAATTTTTTTCGATACATTTTTCGAGTACAAGATAAACATTTTCTCTATACACATTTAACATTTTTCTAAGTACATCATCAAGTATTTTTCATACAATTTTTTTGGATACATTTTTCGAGTACAAGATAAACATTTTCTCTATACACATTTAACATTTTTCAAATGCTTGGTTAATATTTTTGAAAAAAATTACGTACAGTGCTCTTTGTAATATATATATATATATATATATATATATATATATATATATATATATATATACACACACACACGACAGTTTGGGACACCTAGGTGCTCAGGCTCCTTGCCTAGATGCCGTTGGATCATACTAGATTTTGTTGATAAGATGTGTTTAAATTTTGCATGCATACCTGCATTACTACTTTCCTATTTGTTTGCATGGCGTTATTGTTATGGGAAGTAATAATGGTTGTCTAATTAATACGTGTCATTATTTGTCCCTTCTTGATTGGAAATTGTAATTATTTATTTATCATAATTTTTCGCATGAATGGTAGATGCAAGATAAATTAATTAGAAAAATAATACCCAACATTTTTAGCACGTACACCAACGCGTACACATTTTGATCGAGTATAACACCAACACGTATATATATTCTCATTGGGTATAACACCAACACGTACATATTTTCATTGGGTATAACACCAACATGTGCATATTTTTATTAGGTATAATACTCGCTAACCGGTATCACGGTCTAATAAAATGTATATGTGGATTTCTCGGGTACATGTACCACTTATTAAAAGGTGTGAAATTTATGGGTATATACAAATAAAATTTTCATTGGGTATAACACCAACGCGTACATATTCATGTGTATATTAACATCGAGGTATGTATATTCATGTGTATATTCACATTAAGGTATCTATATGTATGTGTATATTTTCATTGAATATAACACCAACACGTACTTATTAAAATTTATGACATTTATGTGTATATTTTTATTGAGTATAAAACAACACGTACATATTTTCATTAGGTATAATACCCATTAACTGGTGTCATGGTCAAATAACATGTACACCTGGTTATCTCTTTGTTACATGTACGTGTATACGCACCCAGGTATGAGTGTTCAGATTATTTTTGTTTTGGAAAGAAATCATTGACCATTTAGGTTACTAGTGCATGCAAAAGAAATGGAAAGCCATTAATTATCAATTGTATGCCATGCGCTAATGAATATGAGTTACCATAACAGCCCTAGGTGCCCAGGCACCTAGGTGTCCCAAACAATTTACAATAGTTTGCCACAGAACTAGTTATGGTTTTCGACGGTGTAAAAGTTCCCAAAAATCCTGAAAAAAATACTGAACCAACACACCAATAATATAACATGATCCAACGGATGGATTGAAAAAATATGATTGCATGTGTCCTCGACAAAAAGAACAAATGTTTCAATATATATTGATCCTGCAGTGAGCTGAAATGCTTGTTTTTTTCGCTGAGGACACATAAATGCATATTTTTACAATCACACCGTTGGATCATCTTATTATATTAGAGTGAGGCTTCCCTATTTATTTCATATTTTTTACTTACTTAAAAACCGTTAAATGCTTAGCAAGTCTTAACTAGTTTTGTGGCAAGCTATGATAGACACAGTTTTACCATATTTTTACAATCACACCGTTGGATCATCTTATTTATATTAGAGTGAGGCTTCCCTATTTATTTCATATTTTTTACTTACTTAAAAACCGTTAAATGCTTAGCAAGTCTTAACTAGTTTTGTGGCAAGCTATGATAGACACAGTTTTACCTATATATATATATATATATATATATATATACTATTCATCACCCAGGTTGCAGAATAAGTTATTCTTCGTCCGAGGTAATCTTACAATCGCTTCATAAATAAATTACATTTGGAATACAAATAGTTACATTCATATTGATTCACTACGTAAAATTTGGTATAAGAAAACAAAAAAATAGGTTATAAGACCAGAAATATCGCATTTTATGTATGTTTTTACGTTCGTAACTTTACGTAACATAAAATATTTTTTACGGCAAGTATATATTTTCTTACGCTCTCTTTTTACGTATGAAATAAGACAAAATTTACTAAACGTAAAAATACGGTGCATTGATGTCAAAATAGAGAGGGGGTGAAGAATAACTATTCCTCACCCAGGGTGACGAATAGCGCGACCCTATATATATATATATATATATATATATATATATATATATATATATATATATATATATATATATATAGGATATTCTAATGTATAAACAAAAGTAAAAAAAATAAAGAAATTAAACTTACAGAGAAAACGTGAAAGAAAAACGCGGCTGTGGCCTCGCGTGCCCTGGGCCGGCCCCTTCGCGGCTCTCAAGCGAGAGTTGCCTAGGTCTCTCATTATAAGCGACACATAAGAGCAACTCTAGCAGACCCTGCATCCGCCCCCGACCCGCAAAATAACCGCCAAAATGCGGGTACCGGCCGGAAAGTCTGCCCGACCAGACCCCGCATCCCGCCCCGGCCCGCAAAAATTTTTAGGGGACGCGGCAAATTTCCTGCCCCAACTCGGGAAAACGCGGGTTTCCCCCTCGCGGCTGCGGTGCCCTGCATCACAGAGAAGCAGTTGGCGGGAGGGACATTTCAGCCCGCGCTCTTTTCCCCCTCCCTTCCGCCGCCACCCGCCCTTGCTTCCTCCCGCCCGCCCCCGGCGATTCCGGCCATATCTGCGGGCGGAATCGCTCCGCGGGGCCGCCCCACACCCTCCCGCGCCGAGCCGCTGCACCACCCCTCGGATCCGGCGAGAAGAGCCGCCCCCCAGTCGCCGCCGCCGCTGGGATCGACCACCGCCGAGCGCACCACCCTCGTCGCCGCCCCCGGATCACTCGCCACCGGTTAGTCCCTTTTTGTGATTTTCCCGAGCTGTGTAGTAGATTGACGCGCCGGCGTGCGTGTAGATGGATTTGACCCCGTGCGAGAAGTTCTTGCTATCCGATTCGGACGACTCGGATGTGGAGACCATGCTTGCGACCTTTCGGCAGCAAACATTGGTCATGGCGCTTGCCGTGAAGGAGCATGAAGACGAGTGCCGAAAGAGGAGGCGAGGATCTACTGTCGGGCGTCTGTGCATTCCGCGGAATCGCCATATTGGAAACGAGATGTTGATGCAAGATTATTTTTCGGAGAATCCTACATATCCTGCACACCTCTTCCGCAGAAGGTACCGAATGCGCCGATCCCTTTTTGTGAAAATTGTTGAAGCTTGCGAGGCAAATTGCCGGTATTTCACTCAGAGAAGGAATGCCGCGGGCTTAAAGGGATTTAGTGCATATCAAAAAATCTCCGCAGCTATGCGGGTGATTGCATATGGCGTTCCGGCTGACTATGTCGATGAGTATCTTCGCATTGGTGAAGATAGCACAATTGAGTATGTGCGTAGACTTGCGAAAGTGATTGTCCGTGTCTTTGGTCCCGAGTATTTTCGGGCACCAAATGAAGATGACACAAAAAATTGATGGCAGCTAATGAGAGGAGAGGTTGGCCTGGGATGCTAGGTAGTATTGATTGTATGCATTGGAATTGGAAAAATTGCCCCAAGGCTTGGCAAGGAATGTATTGTGGCAAGTCTCGTGATGCAACAATTGTGCTAGAGGCCGTAGCATCCGAGGATTTATGGATTTGACATTGCTTTTTTGGTATGCCCGGCTGAAAGGATCGATATAGTTGACTAGAGGGGGGGTGAATAGGCAACTAACAATTTTTAGCTTTTCTTTACCAAATTAAACTTTGCATCGAAATAGGTTGTCTAGATATGCAACTAAGTGAACACCCTATATGATGCAATGACAACAAGCACGCAAGCAAGTAAGAGATATAACCCGAGTAAACTTGCGAAAGTAAAGGAACGAGATAACCAAGAGTGGAGCCGGTGAAGACGAGGATGTGTTACCGAAGTTCCTTCCTTTTGAAGGGAAGTACGTCTCCGTTGGAGCGGTGTGGAGGCACAATGCTCCCCAAGAAGCCACTAGGGCCACCGTATTCTCCTCCCGCCCTCACACAATGCGAGATGCCGTGATTCCACTATTGGTGCCCTTGAAGGCTGTAACACCCCGCATGTAACTTGCCATATTTGTAACTCCGACTCTTGCCATTTTCGGCTATGTGTTATGTTATTCTCTCCGTGGTCGGGTTTTGTCTTTCGTTTTGTTTTTTGTCATGTCATGCATTTTCATATCATGTCATCATGCGCATTGCATTTGCATACGTGTTCGTCTCTTGCATCCGAGCATTTTCCCTGTTGTCCGTTTTGCAATCCGGCGCTCCTATCTCCTCCGGTGCATCCCTCTTGTTTTCTTTCGTGTGCGTGTGTCAAACTTTCTCGGAATGGACCGAGGCTTGTCAAGTGACCCTAGTATACCACCCGGAGACTACCGGTCAAGTTTCGTTCCATTCGGAGGTCGTTTGGTACTCCAACGGTTAACCGGGCATCCGCAAAGTCCATTTGAGTGTCCAGAAAACCCCCCTCTAAAACCAGCCCAAAACCCACCAAACTCTCTTGCATGCTCTAGGTCGTTCGATCACGATCGTGTGGGCGAAAACCGCACCTCATTTGGAGCCTCCTAGCTCCCTCTACCTATAAATATGTGGGCATCCCGAAATACATTCTCAGTCCAACCCTAGATAAATCCCTCCGCGCCGCCGGACGCGTCCGTACCCCGCCGGACACGTCCGCCGCCGCGCCCCGACGAATCGCAAGCTGCCACGTGGCCCGCCTCCGGCCTCCCACCGCCGCGGCCCGCCGGCCCTACGCCCGCGCGCCCGCCGCGCCCGTTGCTCCGCCGCGCTCCGCCGCCTGCTCCTCGCCGCGCCGCCACCGTGGCCCCGCGCCGCCGCGCCAGGCAGCGTCACTGTCGCCGCCGGCCGTGTGCCTCGCCGCCGCCCGAGGCGCCGCCCCGCCCGAGACGCCGGCGACCGCGCCCCTCCGCCGTGCCCGCCGGCGCTCCGCCCGCCGTCGCCCCTCCGGCCTCCTCTTCCTCCCGCCGGCGAGCGCCATCGACCGAAGCCGAGCTCGAGCTCTCCCCCAGATCTGATCGAAAATCTCTGTGCCGTTGACTTTTCTCGTACCCCCTCAAATCCTCCAAGTCCTCAGATTTCCTCAGCATGTGCACTTGTTCGTGATGCCATAACTCCGTGCATGTAGTTCTGATTCACGCGTGTAATATGTCAAATTTTTTGCCTCGTGATGCTCTTCATTTTGTTCAATTGCACCATGTTCATTAGAGGTCATCTTGATGCCCAAATCTCTGTTGGAAGAGGGCTAGTTACTGTTATTCTCTGGTTCTTATCAGAACTTGGAGATTTGTCATTTTTGTATCATTAAATCTGTGCATCTTTTGAGCATGAGCTCTACATGTGTTTTGAAGTATGCCATGCCATCTTTCCAGTGGTGTAGTCCATGTATTTTGTGATCTCTGTGGTGACTAGCACAAGCATGCAAAGTAGGCCCGGTAATATTTCTGATTTCAGGGACTAGTGATTTCCCCAAGTCCTTGTCTGCTGTAATTTTGTTGCCATATAAACTTGATGCTACAGAGAGATCCATGCATATTTTGGAGATGTTCAGTAAGAATGTTTTGTAGCTATAGTTGTAATTGATCCACTCCTGCAATTGTGTGCAATTATGGAGTGCCATAGCATGGCTCAATCTTGCTCTACTTTTGCTATAAAATATTTCTGGCAGATTCTTAACATGATATGCAATCTTGCCAAGCTTATTGTAGTTGATCCATACATTCTATGCAATTGTTCTTGCCATGGTTAGCTTCATAAACATGCCATCTT
The DNA here is from genome assembly GCF_018294505.1 of Triticum aestivum. Taxonomy (NCBI): domain Eukaryota; kingdom Viridiplantae; phylum Streptophyta; class Magnoliopsida; order Poales; family Poaceae; genus Triticum; species Triticum aestivum. The sequence goes on from NC_057796.1 coordinate 495,346,638, forward strand.
GCTGTAGGTATGCTTGGTTTGTCATGCATTGCTCTGTAGTGAGTGCATCAAGCTCACAAAGAGGCCTACATATGATTATTTCTGCCATGCTCTGTTTTCTGCCAAGTCTGAAACCTGGTAACGAAACTTGCTATGTTTACATGCTTGCCATCATATCTTCTGGTCCTTTTTGGCTTATGGTCAGTAAGGGACTTTTGTCATGTGCATTTAGTAGAACACTTCCATGCCTTGTTTTGCTATGTTAAGTTCCTGTAGCATGTTGATTTCGTGCTCTGAACATTGCTACCTGATGTAGTTTACTGCCATGTCCAGTTTTTCACCAAGTCTGTGAACCTGTAATCTTTTGCACTTTTTCCATGCTTGTTTGAGCTTGATATGTTGTGAACTAGCCATAGCTCAGTGTTCATCTTTTGTCAAGCATCTCCTGTAGATTACTGCCATGTGCTTTGTTGCTATGTTGGGGTGCTGTAGCATTGTTGTTTGTTGCATTTTAAGTGCTATCATGCTGTTAATCGCAGATTCGTGTCATTCTTGTTTTGCTTGCCATTTGCAAACCGTGCATCCGTTTCCTGTGATCTTTATATCGATTTCGACCGAAATCATCTCATCTTTCCAGTGGCATGCTTGGTTTGCCAAGTTACTGCCATGTTCATCATTTTCCTTCCGGAGCACGCATATGCATCGCATATCATATCTCGCATATCATACATGTTTTGCATCATGTTGCTTGCGCATTTCTCGTTGTTGATTGTGGTTCCATTTGTTTGTGTTCTTGTCTTGGGTAGAGCCGGGAGACGAGTTCGTGAACGAGGAACCTGTTGAGTACGCTTACGAGGATCAAGCTTTCGACAACTCTGAGAATCTTGCAGGCAAGATGACCACCCCTCGGAATCATTTCTATCTTTGCTTTGCTAGTTGTTCGCTCTATTGCCATGCTCCGCTACCTATCACTTGCTATATCTTGTCTCCCATTTTAGCCATGTCAGCCTCTAACCATCCTTTCCTAGCAAACCGTTGTTTGGCTATGTTACCGCTTTTGCTCAGCCCTTCTTATAGCGTTGCTAGTTGCAGGTGAAGTTGAAGTTTGTTCCATGTCGGAACATGGATATGTTGGGATATCACAATATCTCTTATTTAATTAATGCATCTATATATTTGGTAAAGGGTGGAAGGCTCGGCCTTATGCCTGGTGTTTTGTTCCACTCTTGCCGCCCTAGTTACTGTTATACCGGGATTATGTTCCTTGAGTTTGCGTTCCTTACACGGTCGGGTGATTTATGGGACCCCCTTGACAGTTCGCCTTGAATAAAACTCCTCCAGCAAGGCCCAACTTTGGTTTTACCATTTGCTACCTAAGCCTTTTCCCCCGGGTTTTCGCGAGCCCGAGGGTCATCTTATTTCAACCCCCCCCCCCCGGGCCAGTGCTCCTTCGAGTGTTGGTCCGAACTGAGGAGACTGCGGGGCCCCCTCCTGGAAACTCGAGGTCTGGTTTTACTCGTAGGATGTCTCATCCGGTGTGCCCTGAGAACGAGATATGTGCAGCTCCTATCGGGATTTGTCGGCACATTCGGGTGGCTTTGCTGGTCTTGTTTTACCATTGTCGAGATGTCTTGTTGACTGGGATTCCGAGACTGATCGGGTCTTTCCGGGAGAAGGTTTATCCTTCGTTGACCGTGAGAGCTTATGATGGGCTAAGTTGGGACACCCCGGCAGGGTAATATCTTTCGAAAGCCGTGCCCGCGGTTATGAGGCAGATGGGAATTTGTTAATGTCCGGTTGTAGATAACTTGTCACTTGACCCAAGTAAAATACATCAACTGCGTGTGTAGCCGTGATGGTCTCTTCTCGGCGGAGTCCGGGAAGTGAACACGGTCTGAGTTATGTATGACGTAAGTAGGTGTTCAGGATCACTTCTTGGTCATTGCTAGATGACGTCCGTTCCGCTGCTTCTCTTCTCGCTCTCATTTGCGCAAGTTAGCCACCATATATGCTTTTGCCGCTGCAGCTCCACCTCATTACTCCAACCTTTCCTATAAGCTTAAATAGTCTTGATCTCGCGGGTGTGCGATTGCTGAGTCCCCGTGACTCACAGATTCTACCAAAACAGTTGCAGGTGCCGACGATGTCAGTGCAGATGATGGCGTCGATCTCAAGTGGGAGTTCGACGAGGAACGTGGTCGTTACTATGTGTCTTTTCCTGATGATCAGTAGTGGTGCCCAGTTGGGACGATCGGGGATCTAGCATTTGGGGTTGTCTTATTTTCATCTGGATTTTGACCGTAGTCGGTCTATATGATTGTATTTTGGATGATGTATGATGATATTTATGTATTGTGTGAAGTGGCGATTGTAAGCCAACTCTTTATCCCATTCTTGTTCATTACATGGGATTGTGTGAAGATGACCCTTCTTGCGACAAAACCACTATGCGGTTATGCCTCTAAGTCGTGCCTCGACACGTGGGAGATATAGCCGCATCGTGGGCGTTACAAAGGCGGCGACCGGACCTTTACAAACAAGGTTGGGGCAATCTCCACAACTTAATTGGAGGCTCCCAACGACACCACAAAGCTTCACCACAATGGACTATGGCTCCGCGGTGACCTCAACCGTCTAGGGTGCTCAAACACCCAAGAGTAACAAGATCCGCTAGGGATAAGTGGTGGGAATCAAATATCTCTTGGTGGAAGTGTAGATCGTGGCCTTCTCAACCAATCCCGAGCAAATCAACAAGTTTGATTGGCTAGGGAGAGAGATCGGGCGAAAATGGAGCTTGGAGCAACAATGGAGCTTTTGGGGGAAGAGGTAGGTCAACTTTGGGGAAGAAGACCCCCTTATATAGTGGGGGGAAAAACCAACCGTTACCCCACTTCTGCCCCGCACAGAGCGGTACTACCGTTGTGCCAGCGGTACTACCGCTTGCCACTATAAGCGGTACTACGGCCCCCCACAGCCGCGGCCAGTACCGTAAAACCCGACACGAAAAAAGAGCCCTCGAATCGAGGCGGTACTAGCACGAGACCACCGCGGTACTACGGCTGGGGGCTACTAGCGGTACTACTGCTCTGGAGCGGTACTACCGCTCCCAGAGCGGTACTACCGCTTGTGGCACCCAAGCGGTACTACCGCTCCGTCCCGCGGTACTACCGCTGGGACCAGAGTGAGCACACAAATGGGGGCTACTAGCGGTACTACTGCTCTGGGCGGTACTACCGCTCCTGAGCGGTACTACTGCTTGTAGCACCCAAGCGGTACTACCGCTCTGGCCCGCGGTACTACCGCTGGGACCAGAGAGGGCACACTGAGAAGAGAAACAAGCCCATCATCGAAACGGAAAGGCTCGGAGGGAGGGGCAAAGGAAGTGTACGTGATGATTCCGCCATAGCCTTTCCAAAACGGACCCCCTCTTGATAGTACGGTGATCCCTATGAAACTAGTCCACCAAACTAATCCGAAAGGACTACACCGTCTTCGCTTCAAGCTCCGAGGAGAGGGAATCGTCTCATGCCAAAAGGATGAATCTCTGAAAGACACTCAATGCACACGATTAGTCTGCAAAAGCATTGTCATCAATCACCAAAACATCTTAGGGATAAATATGCCCTTACACCGGCACACTCAATGATATCAATGTGTTGCAACGCTCTCATTTGTTTGCCAGGCTTGCTAGTGGTGATGCTCCTGCTTGCAACTACACTATCAATGGGCATGAATACACAAAGGGGTACTATCTTGCAGATGGTATATATCCTCCTTGGTGCACATTTGTCAAGAGCATCAAAGAACCCAAAACAAAAAAAACAATGTGAATTTGCAAGTGTGCAAGAGGCAGCCCGAAAAGACATTGAAAGAGCATTCGGTGTTTTGCAATCTAGGTTTGCCATTGTCCGAGGTCCTGCTTGTTTTTGGGATAAGAAAACCCTGAAGAACATCATGACTTGCTGTGTTATTCTGCATAATATGATTCTTGAAGATGAGAGAGGAATGGACTTTGAATTATTTTATGATAATGTGGGTAGCCGTGTCAAACCAGCTAGAGACCCAAACCGCATTAGAGCTTTTCTTCAGACATACAGGGAGATTGAAAATGCGGACACACACTTTCAACTTCAGGAAGATCTCACTGAGCACTATTGGCAAAGGGCTGGGCAGTGACTAATTTTTGTATTCATTTGTATTTGTATTCATGACAAGTTTTGTATTGCATTATTTTAAGTTTGCTACAGTGATTTGAATAATTATTTGTAATGCGGATGATTATTGTTTTATGTTTGATTTGAATAATTCAGTTTGTTTTTGATTGTTGAATTATGTTGGATTTAAGATTTGCGGGCTGATGATTTATGTTTGCTAGCCCTCGCCAGCCCGCACAAGCGGTTTTACGCGAACTGCAAACGCGTTTTATGGGTCGGCGTTTTGCGGGTCTACTAGAGTTGCTCTAAGGGCGCCCGCGTCACATAGACGAGGAAACAACATTTCCTATTTAGTGCTGCAGGTGCCCGTTAATGTGTATTCTGCTAACGCGCGCCTGCAGCCGCTTTAGCTGGGCTTGGCCCATTTCGCTCGCTTCGCAGTCGTTGGCTTATATACAAATCGAAAAAATTACGCGAGAGCTGGGAATCGAACCAAGGACTTACTGGTTAACAGCGCACTGTGGTAACCACCCCGCCACAGTAACTTGATGCCCACAATTCCATCACTTGTTTTCCTTATCATCTTTCTCTTTCACTTTTTCAATTTTCAATTTTTTATTTTTCTGTTTATTTTTTTCCTTCTTCCTCGTTCTTTTTTTTTGCGCATAACGAAACTTTCATTACTTAACCAGAGTCATTACAATCCTGTTGACATAAGATGTCAACCTCATCGGGGGCACAACGAAGCCAAACAGCAGTTTTGGGCAGTAAACGGCCCATTTGTGCGAGAGCGTGGCTAGCTTTATTCTGCTCTCGTTTAATCACCCCTATTTCATGTGGCCGGACAGCTAGGATCTGCTTGATGTCCCCAACCATGGCCGCCACTGGAGCCCTGTTGGTTTCGGTGTCCCTGACCATGTGAGCCGCCGTCGAGCAGTCCGTCTCCACTATCAACCTGTCCGGGCTCCGTTCCATAGCCAGAGTCACTCCCTCCATGAGCGCCGCCATCTCTGCCTCGAGGGCGTTCGTACAGCGTGGGATGAACCGGCAAGAAGCGAAAATGACGGCACCTGTATGATCACGAAGTATCATCCCAGCACCTCCTGTCCCCTCCTGTTCCTTCCATGCACCATCCACGTTTAGTTTTACCCAGCCAAATGGAGGCTTGCTCCAGTGCTCAACAGGACGTGAGCAAGTGCTTGGTATTTTATGTCGTTCTTTGCCGGACGTGCGGCCACCATAGGTAATCACTCCCTTCCCCTTGGCAACGTCATCAGATGGGTTTTGCTGAATGTACAACAGCGTATTGATGTAGCCGGACAGGAATCTGGTAGAAGCCTCAAGTGGTGGTGCAGGATTGTGGTGGTATACTTCATTACGTACATACCAGCTCCGCCAAAGTGTCATCACCACAGGTAGTCTCTCCTCGTTCTTGCATTGGTCCAGCAGGTGGATGATCCACTCCGGCCCAGTGTTGACGACGGTCTCCAGCTTGGGCATACTCCATGTACGCGCCATCGCCGTCCATAGCTGTCGGGCCAACGGACAACGGCATAGAGCGTGGTATGTGTCCTCGCATTCCAAACCACATAAAGCACATATATTAGACACCTCCAGTGTACGTTTATGTTTATTTTCAAGCGTTGCCAGAGAGTTCGTCGCGACTCTCCATGCGAAAACTCGTACCTTAGGGGGAGCAGGGCACCCCCACACTGCCTTCCAGACGGCACGAGTGCCGTCCGGTGCCCTGCTCGTGGCGCACGCGGTGGTGCTGGTCCGCTCCTCGAGAGCGGTCTTGTATGCGCTGCGGACACTGAACTTGCCCCGCGTGTCCGGCGCCCATGATAGGACATCCTCCATCCTTCGTGGGCTAGCCTTGATCGCCAAGATGCATTCCATGTCGGGGGCGCTGAAGTGTTGTTGGAGGAGGTCCACCCGCCACCTTCCGTTAGCATCCAATAGCTCCGATACCCGCCTGAGCCGGCATGTTCGCCGTTGCGTGATGGGCCTGTAGGAAGTTGGGCGTGGGATCCACGGGTCGCGCCAGATTCGAATTTGCTCTCCATTGCCCACGCGCCATATGAGCCCGCGTTTGAGCAGCTCGAGACCATGCTGGATAGCATGCCAAGTCGGTGACGCGTTACCTGAAAAAACAGTGTCCTCAAGGGACCCATTAGGGTAATATTTTGCTTTGAGAACCTGGGAGCACAAGGAGTTCGGCCTTGTTATAAGGCGCCAAGCTTGCCGAGCTAGCAATGCTTGGTTGAAGATGCGGAAGTCCCTGAAGCCAAGGCCCCCCTTTCCTTTTGGTTCAATCAATTTCTCCCATGCTCGCCAGTGTGTCTTCCTCTTGCCTTCTTTAGACCCCCACCAAAAGTTTCTTGACCAAACGGGTGAGATCATCGCACACAGAATAAGGTAGTTTGAACACTCCCATTATGTAAGTGGGGATAGCTTGCAGGACAGATTTGATCAGTGTTTCCTTCCCTGCCTGTGAGAGCGTATCCCCCCAGGCCATAATTCGCTTAGTTAAGCTTGCCTGCAGCATTTGGAATCTACCTTTATGCATGCGCCCATCCGGGGTAGGTAAACCGAGGTATTTCCCTTCAAACTCAACATTGTGTACCTGCAGTACTTGTCTAACTGCTGTTTGTATCACCAAAGGGCAGTTGTCACCAAACTGAATAGAGCACTTTTGCGGATTTATGAGCTGGCCCGTGGCTCCCGCGTAACTCTGAAGGACACCCTTTACATACTGAGCTTGCTCAACGCTAGCTTTAAAGAATAAGAGTGTGTCATCTGCAAACAGGAGATGTGATATTCCCGGCGCCCTACTACATATTTTCACTGGTTGGAAGGCATGATCTTGCACTCCCTGTCTCAATAGAGCAGATAATCCATCAGCCACAAAGAGGAACAAAAAGGGGGATAAGGGGTCACCTTGCCGAAGCCCTCGCGTCGGTGCAAACGAATCCAGAAGGGCTCCATTAAATTTAACAGAATAGCTCACCGTGGTGACACATGTCATAATCCATTGCACCCACCGGTGAGAGAAACCCATCCTCTCCATCGCTTGCTTCAAGAACCCCCAGTCGACCCTGTCATAGGCCTTTGACAGGTCTAGCTTGTACGCACAATAGCTATTTTCTGGATTTTTCTCATGCTGAATAAAATGCAGACATTCGAAAAATGAAAAACATTCGATCGGTTTGATAAGAGTTCACGTATCTGAAAAGAATTCATCATATAAGGAAGAAAAAACAAAAAACAAAAACAAAAAACGAAAAACGAAAAACGAAAAAAGAAATAAGAAAACTGGGAAACGAAGCTTGATATTAGATGTGCCCAAGTGGCCGACTGGTTAGCGCGTTGTACTCTGGGACAGGAGGTCGGTTGTTCGATACTTCTCACCCGCGCATTTTTTCTGTTTTGTTTCATCTTGGTTGCGCCTCCGTTTTGGGCCGGCCCATAGGCGTGGCAGCGTGGGCGCCGGAACTCCTAGTTGGCGCCAAAGGCGCTGACTAGGAGCTCCCCGAGGAAACACCCGCATTTATCTAAAATAGCCAGAAGTAAATCGGTCCATTTATAATTTTCTAATTTTCTGGTGAAACTATATGTTTCTAAAAATTCCATAAAATATTTTTTTTCAAAATATGCTCTTACAATAAATTGAATATTCTAAAGTTATGAAAAATATATATTTAAATATATTTATGTTCTGGTTAGAAAAGAGTTTTTAGTTTTAAAAACGTTTGCCGTATATAAGCATTCACTGTATATTCAGGAATAATGGTTCACCATATATTACAAAATATTTAGTGTGTAATAAAAGATCTTAATGTATATAAAAATTATTCACCATATATTACAAAACAATTAGCGTATATTTCGAAATGATTCACCATGTATTACAAAATGTTAAGTATATATTGAAAAATATTCACCTTGTTTTGAAAAAATGTTCATTTATAAAGAAAAGGTAGATTGATAAATTAAAAATAGGATTCACCCTCCGCATGCACCAGAAAGAGCATCCACGGTAGGGTGAAAAGGATGAAGTTTGGTTTGTTTCTATGTCTGCAATCGTAAATGAGTAACTGTGAGGAAGTGCAAAGGCGTGATAGAATTAATTAGTAGCATCTTCCTCACATAGATTTCATGTCTGAAAGAAAAACAATTAAGATGAATGAAAAGTATTTCACCACTTGTTCATTTTTCACCACTTAATTACAAGGTGCTTGCTTGCTTGGAGCTTAAAATAAATGCCAATATATATCGAATATCACCACTTGGTTTGCTTGCTTGTAACAAAACAAACGCCAACATATTACATATACAGTGTGTACAATTCAAGCAACAAAAACCAGAACTATCACAAGAGTGACATTTAGCTCTCCAGTCTTCCTTGCCTTCCCATCCCTTCCAAAATAATGTCATGCTTATTTTTCCAGAGTAATTGACAACCCGCCGCCACGCCCGCGCACACTTTTCTTTTACAACCGATCCAAACATTATGAAATAATTAACACAAGGTACATCGGATCGAAAGGAACCAAAACACGCCAAAGATCCACGATAAAACATCACATCGTGTACGCCGACGGCAGTAGCCTCGGCACGGGCTGAACCATTAGCGGCACGGCCCGCTGCAAGGTGAGACCATAGGCCTCCTCCATGTCGAGTTTTTCAGGTGTCATGCCATCAACCAAGGTCCAGTCGAACGCGTGCACGAGCGTGGCAGTCGTGAGCGTGACCATCCGGAGGCCCCAGCTGAGGCCCGCGCATATCCTTCGGCCCGCCCCGAAAGGAATGAGCTCATAGTCGCCCCCCTTAACGTCCACGCTCTCATGCGACCCGCCCGGGAGAAATCGGGTGGGCCTGAACTCTAGGACGTCATCCCCCCATGAGGCCGGGTCACGGGCGATGGCCCACACATTGACGAGCAGGGTGGTGTCCTTGGGGATGCGGTAGCCGTCCACCTCGCAGTCCTCGGCGGCCACCCGAGGAAGGGAGAGCGGCGTCGACGGGTGCAGCCGGAACGTCTCCTTGATGACGGCGGCAAGGAAGGTGAGTTGCGGCAGGTCAGATTCGGTGACGAGGCGGCCATTTCCGACAACGTCGTCGAGCTCGTGTTGGAGCTTCTTGAGGACGTCTGGGTGTCGTATCAGCTCCGCCAGTGCCCACTCCACCGTGCTTGATGTCGTGTCCGTCCCAGCGGTGAACAGATTCTAAAAGAAGAAACATGTGCTTTAGTTCATGTAAAACAAAAACATATGGCTCATTTTTTGCACTCTTCACTAAACTCGATTCTGACCAAAGTGACATAACCAAAATCTTTGCGCACAAAAAAGAAAGTTTTTTAGCGACGCGGATTTTTGGGACATGCGGCCACGCGCAGCCCATATCCAGGACGTCCGCTTGTGCGTCGTGATGACTACTTTTAATAAGCCATCTGGAATACCGGGCGGCTTAATTACAAGCTTCCCAAATACCTCACTTTATACGGCCGTTGTGTGGGTCAGGGCTGCATTTAATGTCGTATGAATACACGGGCCAGGCGACGCCCAACCGATTGAATAATTGCTTTGGGCGCTGGCTGGACATAACTGAGCTGTTGCCAAGTTCGGTTCTCACAGTGCGCATCTCGTCTTTCCGTCGACCGTGGACGAACAGAGCAAGGTGTGGAGATGGGTTCTGCACAGACGGAGAGCGCATCGGTTGCACAACATACCCACTGCACGCTTCTCTCGCGTTTAGCAAGTAGGAAAAATCCAGCAATGTCGTCATCGTCTTCTAGCTGCGGCACGCCCGTAAGCATCTCTCCAAATTTCTTTGTTGCGGGAGACACGCAGCTAGGAGGCCGTTGCGTTGATGGATCATCAATGGATTGTTGGGTGCATTTACGTTTTGCAGGGGCAGCTGAGCGTATTCACTCCTCTGTTGTGTCTTTAATATGTGCATCGCATGTGGGGAGGACATATCTAGTAATACGGGTCTCAGGTGCTACAATGCTCAAATGAATCCTCGACCGCTAGATCATATTCTAAGGGACATGATGAATGCAAGGGTGATGACCAGCTCCTCCACCGCAGAATATACCAGAAACACCCGGGATTCTATACTTAATTAAGCCCAAGGGAATGGGAAGATGATGATTTCTGGATTTCCTCAATTTTGCCCATTGTTTATTTAGCAGAAGCATGCGTGAAATGATGCATGTAACCTTGTTATCACAAGAAATAAAAGTACGACACGCTCTACTGGTAAAAAACATATACACATTCTAAAACTGTAGGTGTTAACTTAGAAAAAAAAAGTTGTGCATTTTAATTAACCACAACATTCACTCAATTAGATTCAGTTCCTCTTCAAGATAGCTGGAAATGCTTGCTTGTACATTCTCTACAAAAAACTCAGTTAGCTTCCGTGAAAGCAAATATAGCATGTACTAGGTCAGTTGTCCAACTGATTTGAGATTGTACAAGCTAGAACGGCACATGGAATATGTGAGGACCAACAACGGAAAATATTCATTTATAATAGTACTCTTTGTGGATTATCATAATTGACATTATATGCAAATTTATGGACTAGACATACCAGACTACTATTAGTGTTTGACAGACAAAGTAACAAAAAATTACTAGATTTATTTTGTTGAACTTTTAGCAGTATAAAAGCAAAATACGGAGATGGCATAATTTTATATGGAGATTGCACAATAGCAAGCATTTTTTTCTGCCCGTAAGTGAAACCGAGGCTCATAAACTAGTATAGTACTAGTAGGAAAAGGACGTGATGCTTAATTAATAACATGAATCAGAGTGTTTTTGTATATTTTGCGGTGGAGAAGCTGCTCATCACGTGTGCCTTCATCGTGTCCCTTCCAACATAATCCAAAGGCCCATGATCCATCGGAGCATTGTATCACTTGAGTTGCGGTATCACCAGATATGTTGCCCGCATGTGGGCTGCTAGATCGTTGAATTATTGCCATTGGGATGTTGGGTGTGGGATTAATGCACGCGCTGCCTCGCGGGCCATGCACTGCATGTGTCAGGTGCAAATACACACGCTATACCGAATGCTATACGACGAGGTGAATTCCTTATACGGCCAGAGGGTATTAAAGCTGCACGCATCGCGCGGCAGCGTGCGGTGTGGATTCCGGACGCGCGTGGTGGCATGTCCACTCGCGATTTATCGGTTTTTTAAGACAAAAAAGTTGAGTATATAACTGAACCAATAAACACAAAAATCTTATAGTAGTACCTTGGAACTTTAATCTTGTATAGTTATGGTCAGCAAAGCTTTAATAAATAAACACATGAAAACAAATAGTACTGAGTTTGTACACACATACCAAGAGGAGAGCCTTGATGTCAGTCTCGTTGAACTTGATCCCGTCCTCCTCGCCGCCGGCGGGCGGCGACTGCCGCATCATCCCCAGCATGACGCTCAGCAGGTCATTCCCGTCGCCGTCAGCCCTGTCGCCCCTCTCGCTGATGAAGCCGTCCATCATGCGGTCGTAGCGGCGGTGGAGGCGCTTCATCTTGGCGACGACGCCCTGCGGGTCGAGCCAGCGGAGCGCCGGCACAAAGTCGCCGATGTTGAAGACGCCAGCGAGCTGCATGAGCTCCACGACCATGTCCTTGAACTCCCTGGCGCCCTCGCCGACGCCGTCCCCGAAGACGCGCCTGCCGACGGCGGCCAGCGCGAGCGCGTTGGTGGCGCAGACGTTGGCCTCCTGGCCGACGGCGAGGCCCGCCGGCGAGTCCGAGGAGGAGAGCAGGCGGGTGACCATGAGGCGGGCCTCGTCCTGGCGGACGGTGCGGAGCGCGTCGAGGGCGCGGGCGGAGAAGAGGTGTTGCGCGCAGAGCTTGCGGAGGGCGCGCCAGCGGGCGCCGTAGGGCGCGAAGACGAGGTCCTGGTAGTTGTAGGCGACGTGCTCGGCGCCCGAGTTGGGCGGGCGGTCGCTGAAGTTGGCGTCGTGGGCGCGGAGGAAGCTGCCGGCGACCTTGGCGGAGGCGGCGACGACGACCTCGGCGCTGCCGAAGCGGAGGCGGAAGAGCAGGCCGTGGAGGCGCGCGAGGGCCGCCATGGTGTGGTGCGGCTTGTCGCCCAGCTGCGGCAGGTTGCCCAGCACCGGCCACCCCCTCGGCCCGGGCGGCAGCGGCAGCTTCGGCTTCCTGGCTCCGCTGCCATGGCCGCGGAGGTGCCAGACGGCGGCGACGATGACGGCGGCGAGGGAGGCGAGGAGAAGGAGCAGGTCGTGATCCATGGCGGCTGGGGTCATGGAGGGTGGCAGTGGATGCGGGGATGTTTGTTTGTTAGTTGGGCGGGCGCATGGCATGCAGACGCGGCCGTATAAATATGGGAGCTCTGGAGAGCGCGTGCTCCACCTAAATCGCCGGATCTACCAGTCCTGCTACCTACCCGCCCACGCCCACGCCCTCATCTCTCACAACAAAGAAAGAAAGAAAGAAAGAAAGAAAGAAAGAAACAAGTGAGGAGGAAGAAGAATGGGTGGCGCTAGCTCCAGTCCTCCCAACTACCCAACCCAAGAGCCTGCACTTGGCATGCACAGTCCGAGGAAGAAGGACAAACAACAGAGCTTTCCAAACGACTTTTGGAGATGGCCAAAATGGGATGTGCATCACTCACTCACTTGGCAGCCGCATATGTTAACTACTCCTCTCTATGTTTCTTCCACGTCACCACAAACTCTTTCTAACTTCTTGTAAAACACAGTTGCAAAAATAAAGTAGCTTTAAATGAATCTAAAAGGAGCTTTAGGGCATCCACAATGTACGTATGCCAAAATGATGGTGCCAAATGCCAAACTAGCTTTTACCACTAGTTCCGCCCATTGTGGGGGTGCTGCCAAATTAGAAACATAGGGAACCGATGCTAGTAGGGGCGCTGATGCCAAATGAGCCAAACCAATAAATAGTGTATGTTTGCCTAGGGCTCGGTTCTTTCCTCCTCCCAAGGAAAGACTCACCGGCGATTAGATCTACTCCACCTCCGGTGGGCGCCGTCGCCGGTGGTGGTGCAGAGGACCTTGCACTCGACCGGTGGGACAGACCCTGCTCTCATTCTTGTTAGGTTCAACGTCTTGCTTGGCATTAATTATGTGGCGGTGACGATGTCCCTCGGTATGAATAATGTTTCACACGTCCGATCCTAGTCTCGATGGTGCATCTAGCATCGTCGGCGTGTGTATAGGTTTGTCTTGTTAAACCATATGTTGTTAGGATAAGAAGGTTGTTAGTATCTAGGGTTATGTATATCCTCTGTAACAACTCTTGTGTATATCCGGCACTGCCGAAGCCCTAGCTAGATGGCTGAGCATATAATGAACTCAAAGGCCGCCGTTCCAGGTGAGCCAATCTAATCTACATCTCCTAGTTTCACATGGTATCAGGCCCTCTCACATAACTGCTAGATGGGTTCTCCTTCCGCTGGCGCCATGACTTCCTCAGCCATGACCTCCCTTGCTCTACCGGCTTCCCTCTCGGCGTCATCCACCTCTTCCGTTCCGCCTCCCTCTGCTAGCCTCATCACGGCCAAACTCACCATCTCCAACTACCTCCTGTGGAAAGCACAGATTCTTCCTCCTCTCTGCATCGCCAATGTCACCGGCTACGTCGATGGCACTTCTCCCAGTCTCCCTCGGCTCCTTCCACCTGATGACAAGGGGGAACGTGCGCTCAATCCCGAGTATGATGTCTGGTACCGTCAGGACCAGATTTTTCTTAGCTACCTGCTCGCCTCCCTCGCGGATGATGTTCTCCAGCAGGTTATTCGCTTTGACACCTCTCGCGCCATCTGGGCGCATCTTGAGGAGACGTATTCTGCCAATTGTCGTGCTAGTGTTGTGCAGATCAAGCTTGACATGGCCAAATTCCGCAAGGCCAACCTCTCCATGGTGGATTACTTCGCCAAGATCCGCTCCTACGTCGACCAGCTAGCGGTTGCTGGGCGTCCCATGCGGGATGACGACATCATCACCGCCGTCATCACCGATCTTGATAGCGACTATGAGCCTCTCATTACTGCTGTTACGACCCGGATCGATGAGATGACTCTGGGGGAGCTCTACTCCCACGCTCTCTCCTTCGAGCGTCGCCGCGAGTACCATGTTGCTCGCCTTCATCTTCACGTCGGCGGCTCTTCTCTCAACTACGTCGCCCGCGACAAGAACGGCAACAACAACAACAACCGCGGTGGCAACCGTAGCAACTACCGTGGCAAGGGCCGCGGTATTCAAGGTGACCGCGGTGACTACGACAACAACAACCGCGGTGGCAATCGCGGTGACCGCGGTGGCAATCGCGGTGACCGCGGCGGCAATCGCCAGCAGGGTGACTACGGTGGTAACCGTGGTGGTGGTGACCGTGGTGACTACGGGGGTGGTGCTGACACCCGCATCCAATGCCAACTCTGTCGTGGCCCCGGGCACTATGCCTGGGAATGTGGGCAACGCTACAATCATGCGTTTCAACCCCAACACTCCAAGATGGCCGGCCTGGCGGCTGCTTCTCCGCCGTCTATCCTCGGTGAACCGACCTGGTTCACTGACACGGGGGCGTCCGACCACATCACCTCAGATCTGGATCGCCTCACCATAAGGGAGAAGTACCCGAGGAGGGACCGCATCCACACCGCCGACGGCTCAGGTTTGCACATAGCTCATCGTGGTCATGCAATCCTCCCTACCCCTTCTGCCAACCTTAAACTTCGCAACATCTTACATGTTCCCGATGCAGATAAAAATCTTCTCTCTGTTAATCGTCTTGCCATTGATAATCATGCTTATCTAAAATATTATCCTACCCATTTTATTATGAAGGATTTGATCACCAAGAGGGTCCTTCTTCAAGGCAGATGTGAAAATGGACTTTACCCTATTCGGCCCGCACCTTTTCGTGCCCTATCTTCGGTTCGGCTCTCTGCTGAAGATTGGCATGCTAGGCTCAGCCACCCATCCACACAAGTCGTTCAGCATGTTTTGGCGTCCAATAAATTGCCATCTTCTAGTCGTCTTTGATGCATGTGTGTAATGCTTGTCGACAAGGCAAAGCACATCAGTTACCTTTTCCTAGATCTTCAAGTGTTTCCTTGTTTCCATTAGAACTTGTTTTCTCGATGTGTGGGGACCTGCCAAGACTTCCTCTGGTGGGTTCCAGTACTATGTATCGTTTATTGATGATTATAATAAGTTTGTGTGGATCTATCTTCTTAAAAGAACATGTGATGTGTCTGATGTTTTTCGTGATTATCTTGCCCATGTTGAACGTTTACTCTCGCAAACTCATATGCGTTCAACCTGACTGGGGTGGGGAATACGAGAAACTTCACAATACTTTTTTCCATCAACTTGGCATCACACATCACATATCTTGCCCACACACACACCAGCAAAATGGTTCCGCCGAACGGAAACATCGTCACATTGTTGACATGGGTCTTTCCCTCTTATCACATGCGTCTATGCCTTTGCGGTTCTAGGATGAGGCGTACCTTTCTGCCTGTTATCTCATTAATCGCCTCCCTAGCCGTGTCATCGGCAACATGAGCCCTATGGAAAAATTATTCAATACTAAACCCGACTACAATTCTCTCCGCACATTTGGTTCTGCCTGTTGGCCCAACTTAAGGCCATACAACACTCAAAAACTCGCTTTTAGGTCTCAACAATGTGTTTTTGTCGGCTATAGTACTCGTCACAAGGGCTACAAGTGTCTCCACTTGCCCACAGCCCGTGTTTACATTTCATGTGACGTAATTTTTGACGAGAATATTTTTCCATTTGCCACTGCCCAAACTACTCCTGTTCCACCTGGGTTGCTGAAAATGCCATTCTCCTATTTCCGCATGACCACCTGAGTTATGGCACGTCTGTTTCGCGAACTAACCTGGATGCAGGATCCTCGTTGCCACAGAAAATCCCAACTACAGGATCCCAGGAGGATCCGGGCGCCGGATCCGGAGCAGATCCTTCCTCGGATCACGCGCCCTCCGGCGACAGCGACCGGGGTGAGCCCATGCCTCCAGTGGGCCACGTGGCGCTTGCGGATGGGAGGCCGTCCTCCTCGCCAGCGTCGCCTGCCTCCCATGCACGCGCGTCTCCCGACCCGGCGGGACCGGCCTCTGGGCTGACCTCGTCGCCTCCTTCGGTCATGGTAGGACCCACGGATGGGCCGGTCTGCGTGGCCTCTGCAGGGCGGGAACCTGCTGTGGGGTCGCTGGCTGATCCCACCCGCGGCTCGGGATCCGAGACGGATCTGTCAGCCGCTCCTGCGACAGCTCGCGACGCGGGATCCCAGGCGGATTCTCCCGCTCGTACGGCTGCATGCGCCCCTCCTGGATCGTCTGTGGCATCCGAATCCGCTGCTCCAGCTCATGCAATGGTGACGCGCACCCGCGACAACACTCATACTCTTCTGCAGCGCAAGGATGGTACGGTCACATATGACCCGTCTCGCCATGCGTTCCTGGCGACCCGGCAGCCTACTGTTCACCGTGAGGTGGTGACATCTCCGGAGTGGCGTCGCGCCATGCAACTTGAGCTTGACGCACTACATCAGAATGGTACCTGGACCCTAGTTCCTCCTCCATCTCGTGTTAATGTCATTGACTGCAAATGGGTTTTCAAGCTCAAGCATAAATTAGATGGCTCTGTGGATCGTCACAAGGCGCGTGTCGTGGGATTGTCACAGCAGATGTCCTAGTGTGAGGACTTAGTCGTGGAGCCATCACAACGAGATTAGCTTAAAGGGGTTAAAACGGGACATAGGACATAGGGAGTTTATACTGGTTCGGCCCATTGCGGTGAAGGTAAAGGCCTAATCCAGTTGAGGCGGTATTAGTTATGTCTCGATTACCAGGGAGCGAATACACTTGACCTAGCTTTCGATCTCTTCTTTCTTGCCCTTAACTCGCCGCCGGGTCGTCCCTTTATATACTCAAGTTGACGCCCGGTGGCTTACAGAGTCCCGGCCGGCTCATAAACTTGTCCGGCCCGGTGACTTAACTACAATTGCCTTATCATACAACTTATATACATATGGCGGTTTACACCTACGGGCCTTAAGCCGCCTTTGGGCCTTGGGCCCTTCATAAGTTATCTTCATGAACCGCCCTCTTCAATTCCTTCTTGGGCTTTGTCTTTATGAGTCGCCATGAATATAGCCCGACCCCTCTTGGGCGGGTTAACTCAATAACTATATCCCCAACATTAGGCCCCAGGTTGATCTGAACCTGTTCACATCAATCTTCAACACTTAGAAAAATCCCTCCTTCATAACCTTCGCGAAACTTGTAACTCGCCATGACGTCATCCTCTGGGATCATGATAACCCACCGTGACATCACCTGCCATTAATTTTACAGAGCCAAAATCTTTAATGTATCTCCTTATTTTTAATGAATCTGCGAAAATTGAGGCGTCTGCACTGTTACAGATCCGTTTTTTGACCTCCTCGATTCCCGCACTTGCCACTTATCCATTCGCCTTATAAATAGGGCCGGGGTTCCCTTTCACTTTCCCCCCTCCGCCTCTTCGTCTTGTCTTCTTCCTCGCGACGCCCTAGCACTCGTGCTCCGCCGCCGCCGGCAACCCTCGCCTCTGCTTCGTCAATGGCCGCTGCATCAACCTGTTCGTACCAGATTCCACTCGCGCGCCTCCACCGCTCAACAGCCTTGGTAAGTTCTTCCTCTTCCTCCTCCGTAGATCTCATTAGGGTTTACACGAGTCCATGGAAGCTCATTGCCGTTCTTCACTGTTCTTCGCTATAGCATGGATATTCAACTCAAACTTGATACCTTTCTTGTGCGGCCATAGCCATAGTTCCTTTTTCATCATCAGAACATCTCCTTTTGCATAGAAGATTCAATCTGGATCTTGTGAACTGCTCAAGCTCCCATATTTAGGTCTGAATATTTTTATTTCCTGACGCGCATTAGATCCAAAATTAGAACATCGATCTGTGAAACCTGCTTTTCATCACTTAGCAACTTCCATCCGTAGATCTGTTCCTTCAACAGTGGTATGGACTGCTTAATTTAAAAATAATAACCCGCCAGGTGTCATTAGTCCCCTTTTAAGCCGCCAATATCTTTTCAGTAAGCTTGTAATATCATGCTCCGGCTTAATATCTGATTGTGCTTCGTTATTGTTTGTCCTTGAATCATAAGCCGGCTTAACCATGTGATCTTAAACTGGCGTAATCTTTTTCCAGAAATGGCTAAGACATATACTTCCTGCAATTGGGTCAAATCCCGGATTACTGAGGCAGATTTGAACAATCATGTCGTCACTGGAGGCTTAGCCAAAAAGGAGTATATCCATTGGAGAGCTCCTGGCGATGAAGTCCCTCCTCAACCCAAGGATGGAGAATTAATTGTTTTTACTGATCACTTGGGTCGGGGGTTTAGCCCTCCTGGCTCAAAAAATTTCCGTGATGTGCTCCATTTCCTCCAACTGCATCCTCAAGACATCGGACCCAACTCCGTGTCTAATATTTGCAATTTTCAAGTATTCTGTGAAGCCTATCTTCAAGAAGAACCCACGGTTGATCTATTCAGAGAATTTTATTACTTAAATCGCCAAACTGAATTTGTTGACGGGCCATGCCAAGAACTTGGTGGAGTCATTATTCAAAAGAGGAAAGATGTCAGTTTTCCTCACGCCAAGCTATATAGCCACCCCAAAGATTGGAACCAAACTTGGTTCTATGCTCGAGACACATCTCCGGTTGGTGAAAATCCTCTGCCGGGTTACCGCGAACACCGGCTAAACACCAACCATCCACTTCCCCAACGTCTTGATGCAAAGGAACGTGTGACACCCCCAAAATTTTGGCCTTGTTTTTTTTTATTAAAATGTTGTCAGGAAATAAAACTTTTCCATTTGTCCAGTTTTACATTTTATGATTTTTGGATTTTTGCTTCAAGTGAGAAAAAACCTTCAAAGAGTATTTTTGGACTTGTGTGCCCTCTTTACAAAAATCAATCCTTTATCAGTGGATTTATTTGCATAATTATTTTTCATGAGTTTTAATTCTTTTAAAATGATCTTTCATAAATTTGGAGCTCCTTTTTGCACTGCAACCATTTGATAAATGCTTCTAAAAATTTCACCAAAATTTGGGGATGTCATGTGAGTTTTCCCCATCACTTTTATGCAAAAACATTTTTTGGTCATTGGAGATTTTGAGCTCCACATCAATTTTTCAAATCTGGTCCAGTAGGTATTTTACACTACAACCCATTTAAATATTTCTTTAAAATTTCTTCCAAGGGTTTGAAGATGTCAATGGATGCATACAATTCATCTTCAAGCAAAAACCCAGTAATGTTCTTTGAAAAATTTAAGTGAATCATCTTCATTTCCATTCTGGTCCAGTTTGGTGATTTGTACTGCAACCCATTTTTATTTTGCTCTAATACCTTTGAGCTTTTTCCTACCTATAGTCCTCCCTACCAAACTCTTAAGTCCAGGAGATTGGACCCTTTGGCATATTTTTGGTGCATGCAATGTCAGCCTTTAGTTTCTGCCCAAAACTGGTTTTCTAAAATTCTTGCACTATCAACTTTCCGTTTTTGCCAAACTAATCTTACCACCATCTCCTGCATCTAAAGAGACACTGATCTGGAGATTTTGGCCACTCCAAGAGTTGCCGAAGTGCATATGACATTCTGTCGAACACCTGGTGTGCACAGTCCTTTTTGGCAAGCTCTCTGGTTTGCATTATGGGCTTGAACCCCTGACCGATCCACCTTGTCCACTGAGTGCCTTGTTACCCCTACCTCCATCCTGTGCAGCGCCAGCTCCACCCTCGAGCTCTAGAGCGCGCTGGCATTTCGTCGAGCAGGTGCCGTGCGTGCTCTGGGCGCGCCCAGAGCGCACGTTTTGCACGCGCGCGCACTACACCGACACGCCGCACTGCCGCCCTCGTCGCGTCCCATCTCTGACCCCTGCTCACCTACCGAACCCCGCCAGGCACTCACCCTCTCTCCAGCACCCTCCAAGCTCCCCTTGGCACTCTGCAGCGCCGCCTTGGCAGCACGCCGGCATCGGCAGCAGATTCCGCCGCGGACAGCGCCGCCCAAACCGCCAGCGCACGCCAGCTGCCCCAGAGCACAGGCCGTTCTTATCCTCCCGCTCGTCGGCACGCGTTCGTCGCCGCCACGATACCCTGCAACTACAGGAAAGTGGTCGCCGGCGATCTTATCTTCTGCCGCCGCGGAGCCAGCCTTGTCACGTTATAAAAGGGAACCCCAAGCTCGTTTAAGGCTTCAGGCGACATCAGACACTCCCCGTAGAGCTTCCCACGCAGTAGATCGACCCGTAGTGGCCATCCTCCTCAACTCCGGCAAGTTCGGTCGCCGCCGCAATCCAGTGACGTTCTTCGCAGCCAAGCCCTCCCCCACCAATCCAACACCACCAGTCGCTCCCTCTGGTCCTTGCGGAGCTGCCCAGCTACTCAACTTCGATCGGAGACCACCGGAGCACCAAAGTCACTTCACCACCGTAGCTTTTCTCCGCCGCGGAGCTCGCCGCCGGCGATTCCTTCCACCTCCGACGACCCAACCACCACCTAGAGGACCGCCTCGGTGTAGCCGTTCCATCCTGCCCTTGGATGCCCGTGAGGCGCTGCCGCTCGTCGACGGCAATCGCCGGAGCCCCGCTCCCGTCGGGCAGAAGAGAGGAGAAGGAGGGGAGAAACGGTCAAACCTGACCAGTGGGCCCTCTGGACCCACTGTCAGTGACCCGCGCAGCCGCCCTCTCTCTGTTTAAGTGACGGCGCAAACTCCCGAGTGCGTCTCCTCTACTGCGAAAGCGTATTTTCTTCTGAATCGTTTTCTTTTCTGGTTTTATTTAAAAACAGAGATTTGACCAAACTTTGACTGGCTATAACTTTTAAAATAAAACTCCAAATGAGTTGATTCTTTTTCCTACCTCTCTCAATTTTCATCTAGTTTATTTTAAGATTTATTTCAAAAATATTTGAGACAACTTTTGGTACTGTGTTTGAAATATTTGTTATTTGTATATTTGCAAAATAGGATTTTGGAGGAAAAGGGAAGCTTCCAAAAAGTGCATCCTATGCATACTCTTGAAGGCAAGCATTTCTGAACTCTGGCATAATATTTTGTTGTGGTGTTGGGATGCGATCACAACACCTTTTGACTTGGAGTATGTGATAGCTTTATGTATCGATATGGTCTCGTGCAGGAGTGCACTTTGGAGTTGTTTTGTGGTCAGCAATGGATACACTAGTGATTTGGGTCATCCTCGTGAGCTTCTCTTGCACACCGGTAGGAAGCCGGGAAAGTCGTGGTCTTGGGTAGACATGAGCTTGTCCCTAATCCCTCGTCGAGACGAGTATGCCCGGCATAGCATGGTGAGGCTCGAGGAGTGGTGATTTATTTCACTAGTGGTAATATTGTTGGTGGATACTTGGACCACCTGAGTCGGTTGTAGACCGAGTCTTGATCAATAGCTTCCTTCTTTGTCGGTACCACCACTTGTCCCTGCAGGGGACAGGGTATGGTTCAGTAGGTTGTCAACCCCTTTCCAAAGCACACACCGTACAGAGAGGCCGTGATGAGGGTCCCATGGCCATGGATTAAAGCCAGTCATCCTGTCCGGGGGCATGGGTGTTTCGGTTGTAGCCGAAGGGGTAGCTCCCCAATTTGCGCGCGGTATAAATTTTGTGATCCCATGCTACGTCGAGGTTGTAGCCTCCCCACTTAGAGTTTTGCTTGGCAGGTGTCGTGGGTGATTCCAGACACTGGTGAGTTAAGCTGGTGTGTGCAGTTCAGGCGTGTTTTCAATCAAAAGACCGTAGACGGAATTAGTCCCAAGGGACTGAGTAATCCCGTTACTCGTGGAAAATGGTACTCCCTCTGCAGAGGATATATCCTGTTGGATAGTCATGTCCTTGAGTAAAAACCACAGTCTGAGTTGAGTCTCAGTAACGGTATTCGGATGGAGAACGATTTAACTAGAACTCAGTAACGGTATTCGGATGGAGAACGATTTAACTGGAACGTGGTAACGGTGTTCGGATGGAGATACGGCTTGACTAATTTATCGGTTTTTTTTGGATGGAGAAACGACTGTACTATATATTGTTTATGATTGTGGCACATGTGGATTTTGATCCTTATTTATTTTTGGACTAACCATTTATATTACGTATATTTTTGAGTATCCCTGGGATGGTTCTACCTCCTGGATATTCACTGTGATTATTCTCTTATAAGCCCTTTATGTGGTGTCGCCCCGAAGCCCGACTGCGGCATTATTATTTCTGCATTTTCCGCTCGAGGAGTCATTCAGACACTCGTTTGGCACCAGTATTACTATTCTGCATTTTCCGCTCGAGGAGTCATTCAGACACTCGTTTGGCACCAGTATTACTATTCTGCATTTTCCGCTCGAGGAGTCATTCAGACACTCGTTTGGCACCCAGTATTTTGTTTTGGTATATTTTTAACCATATGTGTGCATCTTGGTCTTCCGTATATTTCGTGACAGACGTGTGATCATCTAATTAACCCAGAGCATGTTTGATATATATTATACCCGTGTTCTTAATGTTTGCGAGTACATTCAAACGTACTCACTGGCTTGTCCCTGGCTATTGTCTTGGCCAGATTCCTTGCTTGGAGATAAGCATCGCGGTGACAACCTCGGAACCTACGCGTTGACGTTTGCAGCCTCGCGAAGATAGGAGTTATCCTGGTCAGCTGTTCTTGTGGGAAATGGAGTCCCATAGACGCAGATGTATCCAACCGCTTCCGCCCTCAACCACTAGTAACCAAGTGTTGTACTCCTAAGCCTAAATGGTCTTGTACTACATATTTTTGTACTTGCTTGGAATTCTTGTATCAAGTTGGTACCTCATCAGCTAACAGTAATCCTGGGGCTGATGAGCGCGCAGGCCGTTTTTCTGGGAATTTATATCCCAAAATTCCGGTCGTGACATACTTGGTATCAGAGCCAGGCTGACCATTGGCTAATCCTATCCTAGCCAGGTCAATAAACCTAGGTTAACCCTAACCACCAGACCTTAGCCTAACCCCGGTCAAGCTTCCCGCGTAAGGTAGCCCCTCAGTGACCCGACGCCCTTTTCGGCGGACGGTGCCCAACCTATCAGCCTAGCCCGTCGATCACGCGCCAGTGACCGACACCCAACCCGTCTCTATCACAAGCGTGCGGAGGAAGACTCCATCCCCTTCCCCTATAAAAAGGGCACGCTAGCCTCAATCACAACACAACCTCTTTCCCCCAAACCGAGCCACGATGCCTGGCCCCATTGTTCACAATGAGACCACAGCGACCAAGCTTGGAGGTTTTGTAACCGTGCTCGCAAACCTCACCCGCCGTGCCTATGCGTTAGAAGAGCCTCCTGAGTATGTTGTGTACCAGGGACCCATGTACGGTGAAGGCCGTCAGTACTGGGCCACTGTGCACATCTACGGTAGGGGTCTGTCGCCAGAACGCCCCTACAGGTTCACTGGAAGGACAACTTCCTTCGAGCCGCAAGCCATCCAACTGGCAGCCCGCGAAGCTATAGTTCAACTCCGGCACCTGTCGCCCAGAGTTAACTGTCGCTCGTTCTACTACTACCCTAGTCGTGACGGGTATGGTAGGCCGCCCCAAGTTGCCAACGGAGACCACGAGACGGATCCTGCGCTGTTGCATCTGGTGCGCTATGTAAGCGCACTAGAGCAACTGTTCGACCAGGTCACTCTTGATCTGATCGCAGCTCGTGGAGAGCTGGTTCGCCGAGCCCCGGCGAGGAGAGAAGTGGAGCCCGACACCGACAACCCAGTCGTGTTGTTCGGACACCCGATCGATCCCTTGAGGTCTGCGCCAGCCATCAACCAGAGCACTTTGGTGATCCCAGAAGCGCTTCGTCGCCTTTTGGGAACCCCTTCCAACGGGATTGTGGCCAACAACCCCCGCGATGGTCATCACCATTTCCCCGACCCTGCAGCACCTCAGCCTCAACCAGCAAATCCCGACGGTGAGAACCGTGGAGAAGCATCGGCGTCCGCAAGGCCAGCCCACTTAGACATTAACGAAGTAGACTAAGTCGCTCAAAGTTGTATCGAGCCTTAGTTTTCCTACGCTTTGTAATGTGTGGCCTTGTATCGCTTTTGTTGCATGCTGTCTGTTTGAGCGCTCTTATTTTTGGAGTAGTAGCTATGCATGTGTACGTTGGCGTACAGTTGCATTTTTATATTTCGGGCACAGCTGCCAAGACCAACCCCGTCAGCGCCCACAGTAATGCGTCACCTTTATGTGATGTGTATATCTGTGGCTTTGACCCGAGTACAGGATCGGCAGCCAGTTACCCTTCACCCCGGTAGATATCCCAGCCCCGGTGATATATAAAGGCCACTTCGTGACCTTGCCGAGCACCCCTCACCTTTGTGCGCAGCACCCACAGCCATTCCTTGCCATGTCGACCCCCAGTATTTATCTGAGAACCCCAGACGCGACCCCGGGCAGTTTTGTCAAGTTATTGTGGGACTTTACCTGCAGTACTATGAGCGCCACCCGTCCACCCCAGTACGAGTTGCTCAAATCGAGGATCACTTCATCCACCTCGAAATATTGGGCAGTGGTGCACATCCCTCCCGCATACCCAAACCAAGATCCAACGGAAGTCTCCTTCGTGGGGAAATCCATGCCGACTCCGCATATGGCCATAGAAGCTGCCGCATACGAGGCGCTCACCCGTCTTCGATTCGCGGTGCCCTATGCCAGTGAGCGAGGGTACTATTATTTTCCGAGTCGTGCAGCACCCGGAGAAGTTGCATCTTTTCCCGGTGGGCGCATTGAGAGAGATCCAGTACTGGCCAACCTTGCCCAGTACGTCATCGCTCAGGAGCGTTTAACTCAGCGAGTAATGGGTTATCTCCAGAGCCTCGCTGATTTAAATCCTCGGATCGCTATTGGCAGACCACTGAGGCCCGACCAAGAAGGGCGCATTCATCGACTGGTCAACCCGCTTCCCCCGA
Organism: Triticum aestivum; assembly: GCF_018294505.1. NCBI lineage: Eukaryota > Viridiplantae > Streptophyta > Magnoliopsida > Poales > Poaceae > Triticum > Triticum aestivum. The sequence goes on from NC_057796.1 coordinate 495,371,819, forward strand.
TAGAAGAGGAGTGTGCCCCAGTGCCAGAGGCATTTTCTCAGGACCCTGTCTTTTTACCGTTTTCCATGTAAACGCCTCCGATGTATTTATTGTCCCAGTACGTGTATTTATGTATCACAGCATGTTCGTAAAAAATTTGTGCGACGGATCCGATTTTCCTTAGTTCCTGTTTTGTGAGCAGTTTTACTGCTGTTAGTTTTGTGTTAATTATTGTTTTTGTCTCTCGCAACATGTTTTGAGGAGATTCCTTTCCCCGAGTTATCGCTGCGTATATGCATATTTTCGCGACATAGATTTTTTTTTATTCGCGCAGCATCGTAGCAGCAAACTCACCGCAGCCACCACTCGACCTCGAGCACTATTACAAATCCTTGAGCACATTTTTGCGCCTATCTAACCACACTCGAGGACACCACAGTCTCAGTAAGAGAGATTTGTGAGTGTTCCTTCGAGCGCGAGCTGCCCCAGCGCACCGACAGCAGTCAGCCCCGATGCCGCGCCTAATCCACGTGATCGCCGCCACCGCGAAGAGCTAACACTCGTGCGGCAGCATCACGACGATCATCCAGGATCATCGCGCACAGGAGCACGGAGAACCCCAGCAGCACCGCCAAGCCTCCACACACCAGGACCACATACCAGTCCGGCATTGCCTCCGCCATTAGAGCCTCGGCTCGAGCTCCTGCTAGCAGCAATGGAGGAGAAGGGAGGAGGAGTGGGAACAAGGCCGGGTGTGAGGAAGAAGAGAGGAGCACCGCGATCGTTTTATAGCCCGAGATCGGTGTACGGTGGGCGAGGTCCACCAGCGTCACTCGTCGCTCGGCCGCCGGTGTTCGGAGGCGAGTCCGCGAGCAGTGCCGACAGCGCCCTGGCCCGCAAGGTGAGTGCACGCTGCACCGGCATCTAGCACGCCGCGCACTACCACGGTACGGCCTCGATGCCGTACGAGCTAGGCATCGCCGGTGGAGGAAGCGCGGGAGAACGCGCGCGAGAGAGAGAGAGAGCCAGAGGAAGGAGAAGAGGCTGACAATGGGCCCTGGGCCCACCTGTCAGCCAGAGAGAGCATTGTGCTCTCGGGTGCAACCAGCGTATTTTAGTAATTTAGAATTTATCCTAAATTACTGTATCCCCGTAGAAATATCTCATTTTCCCTAACCGTGGATTTTTCCACGCTGCGCCAGTGCAACACACTGTGGTTTTACACCACTTATTGCCCTCTCACTGTAGCCGTTTTGTTTTTGTGCAATTGAAGAATTTCTTTGATAAAAACAATTTTATTTCAAAACAAATTCTTGTTCAAAACAACTTTTAACAAATCTCGAGGACGAGATTTTTCTTAAGGGGGGTAGTGTTGTGACACCCCCAAAATTTTGGCCTTTTTTTTTATTAAAATGTTGTGAGGAAATAAAACTTTTCCATTTGTCCAGTTTTACCTTTTATGATTTTTGGATTTTTGCTTCAAGTGAGAAAAAACCTTCAAAGAGTATTTTTGGACTTGTGTGCCCTCTTTACAAAAATCAATCCTTTATCAGTGGATTTATTTGCATAATTATTTTTCATGAGTTTTAATTCTTTTAAAATGATCTTTCATAAATTTGGAGCTCCTTTTTGCACTGCAACCATTTGATAAATGCTTCTAAAAATTTCACCAAAATTTGGGGATGTCATGTGAGTTTTCCCCATCACTTTTATGCAAAAACATTTTTTGGTCATTGGAGATTTTGAGCTCCACATCAATTTTTCAAATCTGGTCCAGTAGGTATTTTACACTACAACCCATTTAAATATTTCTTTAAAATTTCTTCCAAGGGTTTGAAGATGTCAATGGATGCATACAATTCATCTTCAAGCAAAAACCCAGTAATGTTCTTTGAAAAATTTAAGTGAATCATCTTCATTTCCATTCTGGTCCAGTTTGGTGATTTGTACTGCAACCCATTTTTATTTTGCTCTAATACCTTTGAGCTTTTTCCTACCTATAGTCCTCCCTACCAAACTCTTAAGTCCAGGAGATTGGACCCTTTGGCATATTTTTGGTGCATGCAATGTCAGCCTTTAGTTTCTGCCCAAAACTGGTTTTCTAAAATTCTTGCACTATCAACTTTCCGTTTTTGCCAAACTAATCTTACCACCATCTCCTGCATCTAAAGAGACACTGATCTGGAGATTTTGGCCACTCCAAGAGTTGCCGAAGTGCATATGACATTCTGTCGAACACCTGGTGTGCACAGTCCTTTTTGGCAAGCTCTCTGGTTTGCATTATGGGCTTGAACCCCTGACCGATCCACCTTGTCCACTGAGTGCCTTGTTACCCCTACCTCCATCCTGTGCAGCGCCAGCTCCACCCTCGAGCTCTAGAGCGCGCTGGCATTTCGTCGAGCAGGTGCCGTGCGTGCTCTGGGCGCGCCCAGAGCGCACGTTTTGCACGCGCGCGCACTACGCCGACACGCCGCACTGCCGCCCTCGTCGCGTCCCATCTCTGACCCCTGCTCACCTGCCGAACCCCGCCAGGCACTCACCCTCTCTCCAGCACCCTCCAAGCTCCCCTTGGCACTCTGCAGCGCCGCCTTGGCAGCACGCCGGCGTCGGCAGCAGATTCCGCCGCGGACAGCGCCGCCCAAACCGCCAGCGCACGCCAGCTGCCCCAGAGCACAGGCCGTTCTTATCCTCCCGCTCGTCGGCACGCGTTCATCGCCGCCACGATACCCTGCAACTACAGGAAAGTGGTCGCCGGCGATCTTATCTTCTGCCGCCGCGGAGCCAGCCTTGTCACGTTATAAAAGGGAACCCCAAGCTCGTTTAAGGCTTCAGGCGACATCAGACACTCCCCGTAGAGCTTCCCACGCAGTAGATCGACCCGTAGTGGCCATCCTCCTCAACTCCGGCAAGTTCGGTCGCCGCCGCAATCCAGTGCCGTTCGTCGCAGCCAAGCCCTCCCCCACCAATCCAACACCACCAGTCGCTCCCTCTGGTCCTTGCGGAGCTGCCCAGCTACTCAACTTCGATCGGAGACCACCGGAGCACCAAAGTCACTTCACCACCGTAGCTTTTCTCCGCCGCGGAGCTCGCCGCCGGCGATTCCTTCCACCTCCGACGAGCCAACCACCACCTAGAGGACCGCCTCGGTCTAGCCGTTCCATCCCGCCCTTGGATGCCCGTGAGGCGCTGCCGCTCATCGACGGCGATCGCCGGAGCCCCGCTCCCGTCGGGCAGAAGAGAGGAGAAGGAGGGGAGAAACGGTCAAACCTGACCAGTGGGCCCTCTGGACCCACTGTCAGTGACCCGCGCAGCCGCCCTCTCTCTGTTTAAGTGAAGGCGCAAACTCCCGAGTGCGTCTCCTCTACTGCGAAAGCGTATTTTCTTCTGAATCGTTTTCTTTTCTGGTTTTATTTAAAAACAGAGATTTGACCAAACTTTGACTGGCTATAACTTTTAAAATAAAACTCCAAATGAGTTGATTCTTTTTCCTACCTCTCTCAATTTTCATCTAGTTTATTTTAAGATTTATTTCAAAAATATTTGAGACAACTTTTGGTACTGTGTTTGAAATATTTGTTATTTGTATATTTGCAAAATAGGATTTTGGAGGAAAAGGGAAGCTTCCAAAAAGTGCATCCTATGCATACTCTTGAAGGCAAGCATTTCTGAACTCTGGCATAATATTTTGTTGTGGTGTTGGGATGCGATCACAACACCTTTTGACTTGGAGTATGTGATAGCTTTATGTATCGATATGGTCTCGTGCAGGAGTGCACTTTGGAGTTGTTTTGTGGTCAGCAATGGATACACTAGTGATTTGGGTCATCCTCGTGAGCTTCTCTTGCACACCGGTAGGAAGCCGGGAAAGTCGTGGTCTTGGGTAGACATGAGCTTGTCCCTAATCCCTCGTCGAGACGAGTATGCCCGGCATAGCATGGTGAGGCTCGAGGAGTGGTGATTTATTTCACTAGTGGTAATATTGTTGGTGGATACTTGGACCACCTGAGTCGGTTGTAGACCGAGTCTTGATCAATAGCTTCCTTCTTTGTCGGTACCACCACTTGTCCCTGCAGGGGACAGGGTATGGTTCAGTAGGTTGTCAACCCCTTTCCAAAGCACACACCGTACAGAGAGGCCGTGATGAGGGTCCCATGGCCATGGATTAAAGCCAGTCATCCGGTCCGGGGGCATGGGTGTTTCGGTTGTAGCCGAAGGGGTAGCTCCCCAGTTTGCGCGCGGTATAAATTTTGTGATCCCATGCTACGTCGAGGTTGTAGCCTCCCCACTTAGAGTTTTGCTTGGCAGGTGTCGTGGGTGATTCCAGACACTGGTGAGTTAAGCTGGTGTGTGCAGGTCAAGCGTGTTTTCAATCAAAAGACCGTAGACGGAATTAGTCCCAAGGGACTGAGTAATCCCGTTACTCGTGGAAAATGGTACTCCCTCTGCAGAGGATATATCCTGTTGGATAGTCATGTCCTTGAGTAAAAACCACAGTCTGAGTTGAGTCTCAGTAACGGTATTCGGATGGAGAACGATTTAACTAGAACTCAGTAACGGTATTCGGATGGAGAACGATTTAACTGGAACGTGGTAACGGTGTTCGGATGGAGATACGGCTTGACTAATTTATCGGTTTTTTTTTGGATGGAGAAACGACTGTACTATATATTGTTTATGATTGTGGCACATGTGGATTTTGATCCTTATTTATTTTTGGACTAACCATTTATATTACGTATATTTTTGAGTATCCCTGGGATGGTTCTACCTCCTGGATATTCACTGTGATTATTCTCTTATAAGCCCTTTATGTGGTGTCGCCCCGACGCCCGACTGCGGCATTATTATTTCTGCATTTTCCGCTCGAGGAGTCATTCAGACACTCGTTTGGCACCAGTATTACTATTCTGCATTTTTCGCTCGAGGAGTCATTCAGACACTCGTTTGGCACCAGTATTACTATTCTGCATTTTCCGCTCGAGGAGTCATTCAGACACTCGTTTGGCACCCAGTATTTTGTTTTGGTATATTTTTAACCATATGTGTGCATCTTGGTCTTCCGTATATTTCGTGACAGACGTGTGATCATCTAATTAACCCAGAGCATGTTTGATATATATTATACCCGTGTTCTTAATGTTTGCGAGTACATTCAAACGTACTCACTGGCTTGTCCCTGGCTATTGTCTTGGCCAGATTCCTTGCTTGGAGATAAGCATCGCGGTGACAACCTCGGAACCTACGCGTTGACGTTTGCAGCCTCGCGAAGATAGGAGTTATCCTGGTCAGCTGTTCTTGTGGGAAATGGAGTCCCATAGACGCAGATGTATCCAACCGCTTCCGCCCTCAACCACTAGTAACCAAGTGTTGTACTCCTAAGCCTAAATGGTCTTGTACTACATATTTTTGTACTTGCTTGGAATTCTTGTATCAAGTTGGTACCTCATCAGCTAACAGTAATCCTGGGGCTGATGAGCGCGCAGGCCGTTTTTCTGGGAATTTATATCCCAAAAATCCGGTCGTGACAGAACGGGCCAAGTATGCACCTGCCTTCTCAAAACTCTGAGCTTTTATGGCCAATGGCCTAACTGGCGTCGATTTTTTCCGGTGTTGGCTGTGTTGGGGTATCCTGCCATTAAGCCGCTGCCCCGGCTTAATGTGCGAATATACTAGTGATGCTAAAGATCCCCGGCGCCATTGTGATATTCAGCTAACTGAAGCAGAAGTTACTGAAGCGACCAAAAAACTGTTGAATGAGCCTGTAAAAGAGTGCAGCAAAACTGGACTCAGTCCTTTCTGTACCATCAACAAGCCACCAGCCGTAATAATTGCTCAACTCCTACTTAATCCTCCTTCTCAATATTCTCTCATGATCTTTCCAATCTTAACATGCTGACGACCCATTTTGGAAGAGGAAACCACATGATAAGCCGTCCAAAGCGCCTCGTGTCAAAACTAAGGCCAACAAAAAGCCTTCAAAAAAGAAAACCGCCGAGTCTGCCGAGTTAAATATTGACGACGACGATGATAATCATGAGTCAGAGGTAGAACTTGATTCACTTGGCTCTTTTTTCATACATCTCATTGACAATGATTGTTATCAGGACGACGCAAAGGCTAGCCGTGCGGGTGATGCAGAGGTAATTATTCTTTCCTCCGGCTCAGAACCTCTGCCAACACAGAAAACTCGTTAAGCAAGCCAGAAAGTAAGATTTTCTCACCCTCTAGCTTACTTGGATCCAAACTTTCTTTTGAAGAAACAGCAACATGAAGCTCGCTGAACGACCCGGCACAGCGGCAATGTGATCACTTCTTCCGGGTTACCGAACACTCCACTTCGCAAACGCCATCCCAAGGTCTTACATATTTCTGACGTACTTTACCCCAAGGAGGGTTATTTTCGACAACCTCTTAACCCGTCTGATTCAAACTATCAGGGGACTTCTCATTCCTCTTCTGGCGAGTCAACATGAACACAAATTCCAGCTTTCAAGACTGTACTTGGTTAAGACTATTTTTAACTATTCCATATTTTGTGCTTGGTCATCACCTTGATTTTATTTCCTTGTTTTCAGGGGCCAAGCTAAACCCAGTAAAAAGGCAAAGCTGAATAAGCCGACCAATGACCCCAATCTATCTGAGCTAGAAAAGCAGCAACCAGAGTCTTCTCATCCAATTGCTGATAACCCTGATGATGATCTACCGCCAGAAGACCATCATGTTGACATTGATCCGATGACTGTTAACCCAACTGATATCAATCCACCAAGCCCTATCAGGGCCACCAGTCCTGTTAAGCCAGCAGAAAAGGATGATGATGTTACTATTACTGGTCATGGCTTCACAACCCCGAGTCGTCCTACCGCCTTATCCAGGCACAGCACCAAAGAAGAAACTTCTGCTCAAGATAAAAGCAAGTGGAATGTCGACTTAGAACGCTATACCCAGCTCAACGCCCAGGACCTCCATTCTGGCTACTTGAACCGGTTATACACCAGCCGTGATTTTGAAGCCGGCTTAGTGAATATGATGAAGGATCGCTATGAGGTAAACACTGTTACTTCCCTTCATATAAACATATCTTCATTAGCCGCCAAGTTTACCGGACATGATAGAATAGAATGTGCTTTAAACTTCAACAATTGCATAGATGAAAACCAGTAGCCCCCAAGGGCCGGTTTATATTTTGGATATGAACCGGGACTTATGATAATAGTTCTGCAATTCTGCATATGTAGCCCCCAAGGGTCGGCTTAATAGATATGTTTAAGCCGGGACTTTTGAGGAGTAGAAGTAAACATTGCATCTATAGCCCCCAAGGATCGGCTTAACAATGTATGTTAAGTCAAAACTTATCATCTTGGGAGGAATAATACTGTTCATAGTCTTCATAAGCCGGATCATCATCATTTGTCCCCCAATAATACTGTCGTGGGGCCAATAAATATATTCATTTCTTGAGAAGAGCAATGTGCATTAGCCCCCAAGTGCCAAGGATAAGACTTGTGTTGTGCTTAGGACTTCGTAGTATTTGAAGAAGCAATAGACATTAGTCCCCAAGTGCCAAGTATAATACTTGTTATTATACTTGGGACTTCGTATAAATTCATTGCCTTCTCACAAATTGTTTACCTCTTGCAGGCTGATCTTAGCAGTAAAGAATCCCAAGTCGCCGACCTTCGGGAAAATATCAAATCACGGCAAGCAGAGACCTCCAAAGCCAAGGATGAACTGATCAATGCACTAGCAGCCATGGAAAAATTGAAGGAAAGCTTTAAGGCTAAAGAAGTAGGTTGGGATACAGATAGGTCAGCCCTGCTGAAAAGAGCTGAGGACGCTGAGGCTGCGCTTAAGCCGGTAACCGAGGAGTTATCCGGTTTAAAGCAGCAGATTAACCTTATGTCAGCAGCCATCTTTGGTAAGACAGACTCCCCTTGTACTTGTAAGAATCATATTAGAAGCTGCTGCCAGTTTACCCATAACGTCATTTATGCAGGTTCTCGGAGCGCGAAGTTGGGCCCAGATATGCGCGTCCGGCTTCAAGTTGTCTACACTCTTGTAGAGCAGCTATATACTGGTGCCCAACGAGCCATCGCTGCTATGATGCACAAGAAGACTCCCTCAACACTCATCCAAGATACTTTGAAGCAATTGTCAGTGCTGCCCAAGAGAATTGACGACTTGAAACGGGGAGCTGCCAGAGCTGGTGCTTTGACTGCGCTAAGCCGGGCGAAAGCATGGCAGGCTGATCTTGACCCGGAGGATTTGGCCAATGGCTGCCCCGGTGTCAAAGAAGATGGATGAGACTTCAGTGCTGATGACTTCGCAGAGATAGCCAGAGCTATGTGTCCATTAGCAAGCAAACTAGCTAACGAAACCAGCTTATCTACATACCAGGCGGCTTATGATGCTGATAACAAGAAAATTGCTGCGCCGGTTCATGAGCCAACAGATCTTATTCCTACGATTCGTAAGCACACCTTTGCCCCTGACATTGACCCATCAAATCTTATTGATGATGAAACTGTGTTTAGAGCGTTGATCGGTATCAACTGGGCTACGCCTAACTTCCAGCTGATGGATAAGCAAGGAGGGGAAGATGAGGAAGAGGTGCCAGAAGATCCCGAGCCTTCAACCCACCAAGAATCATAAGCCGGTCTCCTTATCATAAGAATTTGCTGTATTGATAACTTTGATGACTGCGTAATCTGACTCGGCCATCAGATGCCTTGTAATAGGCTAGCTTAAACTCTTGACCTGCTATGCCATCGTGCATATTTTGATTCGCATGACACTGTTGATCTGCCAATTGAAGGTCTGCCACTTGTGCTTATAATATCAGCAATTTGAATATGTTCCTGTGATATTTGATCACACTTCTGGTTTATCAAGCCAGTGTAGTAAGGGTGATAACCCAAAACTTGAGCACTAGTAATTATCTTTCATTGCCGGCTTATGAACAAAGCCAGACCGGGTTAATAAACACTGGATATTATCTTATCGCATACTGGCGACTTATAGTCGAAAGCCAAGCCGGGTTAATAAACACCGGCAAATTGCAATCATAAAACCTTACAAGCCTCATTCGACAAACCTCAAAAAAATTGTTGAATAAAAACAAACGAAAAAACAAGGCTTTCATAGGCCGCCAAGCCTAAATCTCAAGTGCTTTCACGGACCGCACAACCACTGAGGTAAACCTTTATACAAACCTTTTAAGCCGGACCTCACATAACCAATCGTCGTTTTAACTTTGACAAGTTCAGGGTCTGCATGAGATTGACTTGTCAAAAGCACGGCGGGTCATTCCAGGATTACCTGGGCGGAGTGGTAGACTTAAAAAGGCAGGATAACCTGGGGTTTTAGGTGAATACACCTGGCTTCCAAGCCTGGCTTTTAAGCCTATTACAAGGGTCATAAAAACTCTTGTCCTTTAGAACAAATAGCCCCCAAGCAATATTTTTGAGCTGTGCTCAATGGGCACCTATGTTTGAGTTGTGCTTCTGCAACACTCTCTTTGGTCCCTTTAACCTGGGTAGCAAGCCCCCTAGTTTTTTTTCCATGGCCTATAAGCCGGATCAAAGGGTAACCATAACTTCGCTCTGTAAAGCAGAAGCCCCCAAGTGACCAACAACTCGTTATTTAAAGAGAAAATGACAGAAGCCCTGCTTTATCAGGGATGCCAGTTTTATTATATTGATCATAATATATACATTGTCAAAATATGTACATCAGAAGAGCCAGTAGCTCAAGTATAGTAAGGCCGAAGATGAGCAATATTCCACGGTCGGTGGGTCTCCTCCTCCGACTTACGTGAGTCTTTATGCTCTCGAATGTCGATAAGGTAGTAGGATCCATTCTTGAGATTCTTACTGACCACAAAAGGTCCTTCCCAAGGTGGGGATAACTTGTGCATATCAGTTTGATCTTGGATGAGTCAGAGCACCAGATCGCCTTCTTGGAAAGTTCTGGTTTTAACCCGATGGCTGTGGTAACAGCGCAGATCTTGCTGGTAAATCGCCGAACGAGCCGCCGCGATGTCACGCTCCTCATCTAATAGGTCAAGTGCTTCCTGGCGTGCTTTTTCATTATCAGCTTCAACATAAGCCGCCACACGAGGTGAGTCGTGACGTATGTCACTAGGGAGAACCGCCTCTGCCCCATAAACCATGAAGAAAGGTGTGTAGCCCGTAGATCTGTTGGGGGTGGTATTAATGCTCCATAACACGGAAGGTAACTCCTCCACCCAACAACCCGGCGTCCTCTATAAGGGAACCATAAGCCGGGGCTTGATGCCTCTCAGGATCTCTTGATTGGCCCTCTCGGCTTGACCATTGGACTAGGGGTGAGCCACTGATGATACATCAAGCCGGATATCCTCACGCTGACAAAATTCTTTCATAGCACCCTTGGATAGATTAGTGCCATTATTAGTTATGATACTGTGGGGAAAACCAGAACAGAAAATCACCTTTTTAATGAATTGAACTGCCGTCACCGCGTCACATTTACTGACCGGCTCTGCCTCAACCCACTTTGTAAATTTGTCAACCACCACCAAGAGGTGTGTTTTCTTATCCTTGGACCTTTTGAAAGGTCCAACCATATCAAGCCTCCAAACTGCAAACGGCCAAGTAATTGGAATCATCCTCAATTCTTGAGCCGGCACATGGGCTCATCGTGAAAATTTCTGACATCCATCACACCTACTAACCAGGTCTTCAGTATCAGCATGAGCCGTCAGCCAATAAAATCCATGACAAAAAGCTTTAGCTACGAGAGACTTTGAACTAGCATGATGACCACAGTCTCCTTCATGAATCTCACGCAGGATCTCACGGCCCTCTTCTGGAGAAACACAATGTTGAAAGGCCCATGTAACACTGCAATGATGCAACTCTCCATTGACAATTGTCATTGACTTAGACCGTCGGGTTATTTGCCTAGCTAAGGTTTCAACCTCAGGTAACTCGCCCCGGGTCATATAAGCCAAATAAGGGACTGTCCAATCAAGGATAGCATGAATAGCCGCCACCAATTGTGCTTCTGGGTCAGGAATAGCAAGATCCTCCTCTGTAGGCAACTTGACTGAGGGGTTATATAGAATATCCAGGAAAGTATTGGGTGGCACCGGCTTACGCTGAGAACCCAGTCGGCTTAAAGCATCAGCCGCCTCATTCTTCCTTCGATCAATATGCTCAACCTGATAACCCTTGAAATGACCCGCAATAGCATCAACCTCTCAACGATAAGCCGCCATGAGCAGATCCTTAGAATCCCAAGTACCAGAAACTTGTTGAGCCACCAAATTTGAATCACCAAAGCATCTCACCCGGCTTAGGTTCATCTCCTTAGCCATCCGAAGACCATGAAGCAAGGCCTCATACTCAGCTGCATTGTTAGTACAAGGGAACATCAACCGAAGAACATAACAAAACTTATCACCTCGAGGGGAAGCTAGCACAACTCCAGCCCCCGAGCCCTCCAATTTCCTGGACCCATCAAAGTGAATAGTCCAATACGTGTTATCTGGCTTTTCTTCAGGCATCTGCAGCTCTGTCCAGTCATTGATGAAATCCACCAGTGCTTGAGACTTGATGGCCGTGCGAGGCATATATTTCAAACCGTGAGGTCCAAGTTCAATGGCCCACTTGGCTATCCGTCCTGTGGCTTCTCTGTTCTAGATAATATCCCCTAAAGGAGCATAGCTAACCACAGTGATGGGATGACCCCAAAAATATTGCTTAAGCTTCCGACTAGCCATGAACACCCCATACACAAGTTTCTGCCAGTGCGGATACCTCTGCTTAGACTCAATAAGCACCTCGCTGATGTAGTAAACCGGCCTTTGAACCGGATATTCCTTGCCTGCCTCCTTCCGTTCCACCACAATGGCTACGCTCACAGCCCGGGCATTAGCATCCACATGTAACAGCAACGGCTCCTTATCAACAGGGGCAGCAATAACGGGGGGCTCAGCCAGCTATTTATTCAAGTCCTCAAGCGCTGCATTAGCGGCATCTCTCCAGACAAAGTTATCTGTCTTTTTCATCATCTGATATAGAGGGATAGCCTTCTCTCCCAACCGGCTTATGAACCGGCTTAAGGCCGCAATACGACCCGCCAAACGTTGAACATCATTGATACACGCCGGCTTAGCTAAAGAAGTGATGGCTTTGATCTTCTCCGGATTAGCTTCAATGCCTCTGTTAGAAACCAAAAAACCCAATAGCTTGCCTGCCGGCACACCAAAAACACACTTGGCCGGGTTAAGCATCATCTTATAAACCCAGAGGTTATCGAAGGTTTCCTTCAAGTCTTCTATCAAGGTCTCCTTGTTTCTGGATTTCACTACAATATCATCCACATAAGCATGAACATTGCGCCCAATCTGATTATGAAGACAGTTCTGCACACAGCGCCGGTAAGTCGCCTGGGCACTCTTGAGCCCAAAAGGCATAGACACATAGCAGAAGGCTCCAAAGGGAGTTATAAAAGTTGTCTTCTCCTGGTCCTTAACTGCCATCTTGATCTGATGATACCCAGAATAAGCATCCAAAAAACTCAAATGCTCACAACCCGCCGTAGCATCAATAATCTGATCAATACGAGGGAGAGCAGAAGGATCAGCCGGACAAGCCTTGTTTAAGTCTGTGTAGTCCACACACATACGCCAGGTGCCGTTCTTCTTAAGTACCAGCACCGGGTTAGCCAACCATTCCGGATGGAAAACTTCAACAATAAACCCAGCCGCCAAGAGCCGGGCTACCTCTTCACCAATGGCCTTACGCCTCTCTTCGTTGAAGTGACGAAGAAACTGCTTGACCAGCTTAAACTTGGGATCAATATTAAGAGTGTGCTCAGCGAGTTCCCTTGGTACACCTGGCATGTCAGAAGGTTTCCATGCAAAGACGTCCCGATTCTCACGGATGAACTCGATGAGCGCGCTTTCCTATTTCGGATCCAGATTAGCACTGATGCTGAACTGCTTGGATGAATCACTAGGAACGAAATCAACTAGCTTGGTGTCATCTGCCAACTTAAACTTCAACGCCGGGTCGTGCTCCGTAGTTGGCTTTTTCAAGGACGTCATGTCAGCCGGATCCGCATTATCTTTGTAGAATTTCAACTCCTGTGTTGCATAGACCGACTCAGCATAGGTTGCATCACCTTCCTCACACTCTAAAGAGATCTTCTGGCTTCCGTGCATCGTGATGGTTCCCTTGTGACCCAGCATTTTGAGCTGCAGATAAACATAACAAGGCCTTGCCATGAACTTAGCATAAGCCGGCCGTCCAAATAGAGCATGATAAGGGCTCTTGATTTTGACCACTTCAAAGGTCAATTTCTCTGACCTAGAGTCATGATCATCTCCAAAAGCGACTTCCAGAGCTATCTTACCAACCGGGTATGCCGACTTACCGGGTACTACTCCGTGAAAGACAGTGTTCGACGGCTTCAGATTCTTATCAGTCAAACCCATGCGACGGAAAGTTTCATAATAAGGATATTGATGCTGCTCCCTCCATCCATGAGTACTTTAGTGAATTTATACCCTCCGACCTGTGGTGCGACTACCAACGCCAGGTGACCCGGATTATCAACCTGGGGCGGGTGATCTTCCCGACTCCACACAATGGGCTGCTCAGACCAGCGCAAGTAACGGGGAACTGCCGTTTCAATGGCGTTCACTACCCTTTTATGAAGCTTCTGATCCCGTTTGCACAAACTTGTGGTGAAGACGTGGTACTGCCCACTATTCAACTACTTTGGGTTACTCTGATACCCAGATTGCTGCTGTTGATTCCCCTAACCTGACTGTTGATGGTAGCCACCCTGGTTGCCCTGACTGCCTTGGAATCCAGAGCTAGAACCGCCACCGCCGTAACCTGGTCCATGAGAGACGGATCCTGAGCCACCACCCGGCCCATGATTGTCTTGAAAAAGATTGGAATTTTTGTACTCCTTCATAATGAATCAATCCTTCTAGAGGTGGCCAGACGGTCTTTCTCGTGTACCATGCCTTGGGCAGGGCTGATTCAGCTGCTACTCAAGATTAAAGCCTGATCCTCCAGTCCGTGGGGGCGGTTTACCCTTACGACGCTGACCATTATTCTGCGTATTGGTGTTAGCCACATAGTCCAAACTATTATCAGCTTTGCGCTTATCGTTGCCTCCCTGATTCGCCGGGTTATGCTGCTGCCCTCTGGTGCTGCTGCTCTTCTTTCCCTTTCCCGGCTTTTCATCATCAGACTCGGGGTCCTTGGTACCATCAGAGTCAGCGTACTTAACCGGAGCCGCCATGAGTGTCCCCATGTCATTGCAGTGGCGTTTGAGCCGCCCTAATTTCTGCTTTAAGGGCGTGAAACGACAATTGTTCTCCAACATCAAGACTGCTGAATCGGCATTGATGCGATCCGACGAGTGCATGATTGTTGAGACCCGGCGCACCCAATGGGTTGTTGACTCACCTTCTTCTTGGACACCGGAGGCTAAATCCACAATTGACATGGGCTGCTTGCACGTATCTTTAAAATTCTTGATAAACCGGGCTTTTAACTCGGCCCATGACCCAATGGAGTTGGCAGGGAGCCCCTTCAACCAAGTGCGGTCCGTTCCATCCAACATCAGGGGGAAATATTTAGCACACGCAACATCGCTAACATCTAGCAATTCCATGGCCATCTCATAACTCTCGACCCATGATTTAGGAGGTAAGTCGGCTGTATAATTAGACACCTTGCAAGGACCCTTGAAATCCTTGGGCAGACGCTCATTGCGCAGAGTCGGCACTAAACATGGCACGCCCAAATTTCTAAAGGTTACACCCGGCTCCACCGAAGTTGTCGGACGGACCGGAGAAGGTTGACGGGCCGCATACTGAGCCGCCAGCTCGGCCTCCCGATGTGCCCTACCTTGATCCACTACATTCTGTGCATCGACTCCATTACCCGCCGGGTTATGTCCATGGGGCAGATTGTGGTGTCGCCTGCTACTTGACACAGCCAGCTCATCGATATGCCTACTGTAACTCCGGCTCGGGCGAGGGGTGAAATGAATCCTGTCACGACTGTAAGAATAAGCCTGCTGCTGAACCAATGTTGTCTGAAGGAGCTCTCTAGCCCTCCGTGTTTCAACCGCCGTTGGAGACTCGCCTTCAACCGGGAGAGCCGCCAGTCATGACGCCGCAGCGATCATGTTATCCAAAGGGTTAGAGTAATGACCCGGTGGTGTCAGCACGTGTTGTGGCGGGATATTGTTCTGACGAGGTGGGTCCGTCGTGCGCGGCTGAACCGACGTACCCGTCCCAAGCGCTTCAACCTGGTTTACCACTGGCGGGTTACTGGTTCCTGCTCCTGGCGTGTTAAAGAGATTTCTTGCCTTGTAAACCGGGGGCAGACGAGTCTGATGCCTCCTCCTCATGACTTCGTTTGAAGCGTTCTGATCTAGCATAAGCCGGTAAGACTCCGACTGAATCCGCTGTGCCTGAGCATCCAACGTAACTCGCTCTGCGGCCATCCTGGTGTCTTCAGCCGCCAGGTCTTCCTTAGCTTGAGCTATCTGATCTCGCAATTTTGCGACTTCCGCGTTGTGCTGATCTCGGTTATCCGGGTTAACCTCCGTCGTCAGCAGTGTTGCCAAGGTGTCTAGTAAATCGGACAAGACTTGAGCCGGTGGGCGCGCAGGGCCTCCTGCCCCGGCTGCCATCGCCGCTGCTGACCCGAAAATCAATGCCGCTGCAGTTGAAGAATGCTGTATTGGCTGCATACCGGCCATGAAGATTGCAACTCGGTTCGGCGGCTCGCAGGGGTCCGGAATACTGTCGCCATCGAAACAGCCCCCAAGCCGGCCGTCTTGCAGTTGATACAATGACTCGGTCTCACCGGTGGCCGACTCACCATCAGAGTAAACAACCGTCTCACCACCAGATGCCGATATATCCTCAGATTCCGCTCCATGGATGAATCCCACGAAGGCACGATTCATGGCGGGCTGAACTCGGGCGGGTCTCGCACGCTGAGCCGTCTCGATGATGTCAGTGCAGATGTCCGGCTCAGGGCCCAGTTCGCAGATCTTGCCGATGAAGACGTGAATTCTGCCAAGGGGACCCGGTACCCATACTCAATTGAGCCGGCCTCGGGGCCCCAGCCCGCGTCGTCGATGTAGAGCTTGCCGCGACGACTCTTGGTCATCCGGCCCATGGCGTATCCCTTGATCCCTTCGAAGTTGCCCTCTAAGAACTTCAAACCATCATGCGATATCCCCACGGTGGGCGCCAACTGTCGTGGGATTGTCACGGCAAATGTCCTAATGTGAGGACTTAGTCGTGGAGCCATCACAACGAGATTAGCTTAAAGGGGTTAAAATGGGACAAAGGACACAGGAAATTTATACTGGTTCGGTCCCTTGCGGTGAAGGTAAAGGCCTAATCAAGTTGAGGTGGTATTACTTATGTCTCGATTACCAGGGAGCGAATACGCTTGACCTAGCTTTCGATCTCTTCTTTCTTTCCCTTAACTCGCCGCCGGGTCGTCCCTTTATATACTCAGGTTGACGCCCGGTGGCTTACAGATTCCCGACCAGCTCATAAACATGTCCGGCCCAGGGACTTAACAACAATTGCCTTATCATACAAGTTATATACATATGGCGGTTTACACCTATGGGCCTTAAGCCGCCTTTGGGCCTTGGGCCCTTCATAAGTTATCTTCATGAACCGCCATCTTCAATTACTTCCTGGGCTTTGTCTTTATGAGTCGCCATGAATATAACCCGGCCCCTTTTAGGCGGGTTAACTCAATAACTATATCCCCAACAGCGTATCTTGTCGCCAAAGGGTTCAAACAGCGGTATGGTTTGGACTATGATGATACATTCATCCCGGTTGTCAAACCTGTCACGGTTCGACTGGTTCTATCCATTGCAGTCTCTCGTGGTTGGTGTTTGCGTCAGCTGGATGTTCAAAATGCATTTCTTCATGGCATTCTTCAGGAGGAAGTATACATGCGACAACCCCCTGGTTTTGTTGATCCCTCCGCTCCTCAACACCTATGCAAACTCCACAAGGCTATTTATGGTCTCAAACAAGCTCCTCGAGCATGGTATTCTTGGTTGAGTTCTTGGCTGCAGCAACTTGGTTTTTCAACGTCAAAGGCGGACACCTCACTTTTTGTCTTCAATCGTGTTGGTGTTACTATCTTCATGCTCGTTTATGTGGACGGCATCATTGTGGCGAGCTCCTCTCCTATTGCAACCACCAAGCTGCTTGCTGATCTTCAGGCCTCTTTCGCTCTTAAAGACCTTGGCCCGTTGCACTATTTTCTTGGTGTTCATGTGCAATCTTCGCCAGGGGAATCATTCTGTCTCAACAGAAGTATATTGGCGATATCCTGCTTCATGCCAACATGGAAAACTGCAAAATACCATTACACCTATGTCTACAAGTGAGAAACTAGACAAAGGCAGTGGAACACCTCTCTCTCTGGAAGACAACCCAAAATATTGTAGTTTGGTTGGATCTCTTCAATACCTCACACTCACGAGGCCGGACATCTCATTTGCAGTAAATCGTGTTTGTCAGTTCCTTCATGCACCAACAACTACGCATTTCTCAGCTGCCAAGAGGATCTTGAGATACTTGAAGTACACCCGTACCATGGGACTATCTATCAAGAAGTCTCCTTCGATGCTACTGAGTTGTTTCTCAGATGCAGACTGGGCAGGGTGCAGTGATGATCGGCGATCTACAGGAGGCTTTGCTATTTTCATTGGTCCCAATCTCGTATCTTGGAGTTCAAGGAAGCAAGCTACGGTCTCTCGGTTAAGCACGGAGTCTGAGTACAAGGCCCTTGCAAATGGAACGATGGAATTAATCTGGATACAATCAGTCCTTGGCGAGCTTGGTGTTTCCTTGTCACGCCCTCCTGTTTTGTGGTGTGACAATCTCGGAGCCACCTATCTATCTGCAAATCTGGTGTTTCATGCTAGAACAAAGCATATAGAAGTGGACTTTCATTTTGTTCGAGAACGCTTTGCTGCCAAGGCACTTGATGTTCGGTTCATATCCTCCAAGGAACAAGTGGCTGACATTTCACAAAGCCGCTAGCCGAGACTTCATTTGTTTCAAATCGGTATAATTTGAATCTTCTTGTAGGAAGTTCAGATTGAGGGGGGATGTTAAACTGTATGTTGTTAGGATAAGAAGGTTGTTAGTATCTAGGGTTATGTATATCCTCTATAACAACTCTTGTGTATATCCGGCACCGCCGCAGCCCTAGATGGCTGAGTATATAATGAACTCAAAGGCCGCCGTTCCAGGTGAGCCAATCTAATCTACATCTCCTAGTTTCACATGTCTCCGTTGGATCTCGCGGGATTCGGCCGGTGCTGGTCTTAGGTGGATTTGTTTGGATCCAGTCTTGGTTCATGTGTTTATAGGTATGATCCTTTCGATCTATGACTATTCATCTGTGATGGTTGCTTCTCTGGTTTGATTGTCATGTGGGGCCTTAGCATGACGATTTCCCCACTGTCTACTAATACAACAAGACTGGTCCGACTCCGGTGAGAGAGGGGCGATGACGACGGCACATATTGAGCTCGATTCAGTGCTTGCGGTCATTGCTAGGTGGTTCATGGGCCTGGTTGTAGTTTTTGTTACCTCTGATATTCTACGTCCTTCCATGATTGATTATGCATAGATTGAAATTTTCTTTCGAGAAAAGGAGTTTTATTTTAAAAAATAAACCAGTGGGGAGAAGCCTCATGGCATTTTTACTTAAAGGGGGTGTGGAACATCAACTCAAAATATTCCGTCCACAAGATTCAAACTCAAGTTTGCCGCCAGATGCCACTGAGATAAAAGCCCATCCAAACAAGGAGCTTTGTAAATACACCTCTGAGTGTGTACAAAAGACAGGTTGGTGGCAAGCAAAATATGTGAACGCGAATCCACATCAATGGATGTATATGCATGTAAAAGAGCCCGACCCACCCCCTCTCGTGGCACTCCCACGAGCGACGGGGAGGCAACCATGGACATCATCGGGCCCCAGCCTCTCCCTCCCTTCTCTCTCACCACCATCGGAGAGCTTGGCCGAGCTAAGCCCGATCAAGTTGGTAGCGGTAGGGATCTCCACATCTCAATCGGTGGGTGCGGGCGCGGGTCTGTTGGAAATATGCCCTAGAGGCAATAATAAATAGGTTATTATTATATTTCCTTGTTCATGATAATCGTTTATTATCCATGCTAGAATTGTATTGATAGGAAACTCAGATGCATGTGTGGATACATAGACAACACCATGTCCCTAGTAAGCCTCTAGGAGACTAGCTCGTTGATCAATAGATGGTTACGGTTTCCTGACCATGGACATTGGATGTCGTTGATAACGGGATGACATCATTAGGAGAATGATGTGATGGACAAGACCCAATCCTAAGCCTAGCATAAGACGTGTAGTTCGTTTGCTCAGAGCTTTTCTAATGTCAAGTATCATTTCCTTAGACCATGAGATTGTGCAACTCTCGGATACCGTAGGAATGCTTTGGGTGTACCAAACGTCACAACGTAACTGGGTGGCTATAAAGGTGCACTACAGGTATCTCCGAAAGTGTCTGTTGGGTTGGCACGAATCGAGACTGGGATTTGTCACTCCGTGTAAACGGAGAGGTATCTCTGGGCCCACTCGGTAGGACATCATCATAATGTGCACAATGTGACCAAGGAGTTGATCACGGGATGATGTGAGTTACGGAACGAGTAAAGAGACTTGCCGGCAACGAGATTGAACAAGGTATCGGGATACCGACGATCGAATCTCGGGCAAGTAACATACCGATAGACAAAGGGAATTGTATACGGGATTGATTGAATCCCCGACATCGTGGTTCATCCGATGAGATCATCGTGGAACATGTGGGAGCCAACACGGGTATCCAGATCCCGCTGTTGGTTATTGACCGGAGAACGTCTCGGTCATGTCTGCATGGTTCCCGAACCCGTAGGGTCTACACACTTAAGGTTCGATGACGCTAGGGTTATAGGGAAAGTATGTACGTGGTTACCGAATGTTGTTCGGAGTCCCGGATGATATCTCGGACGTCACGAGGAGTTCCGGAATGGTCCAGAGGTAAAGATTTATATATGGGAAGTCCTGTTTTGGTCACCGGAAAAGTTTCGGGTGATATCAGTAATGTACCGGGACCACCGGGAGGGTCCCGGGGGTCCACCAAGTGGGGCCACCAGCCCCAGAAGGCTGCGTGGGCCAAGTGTGGGAGGGGACCAGCCCCAGGTGGGCTGGTGCGCCCCCCACCAAGGCCCAAGGCGCATGGGAGAGTGGAGGGGGCAAACCCTAGGTCCAGATGGGCCTTAAGGCCCACCCTAGTGGCGCCCCCCCCTCTCCTCCCCTTGGCCGCCCCCCTAGATGGGATCTAGGGCTGGCCGCACCCCTTGGGGGGGCAACCCTAAAGGGGGCGCAGCCCCCTCCCCCCCTATATATAGTTGAGGTTTGGCTGCCCAAGACACATGAGAACGTCTCTCTTTCGGCGCAGCCCTACCCCTCTCCCTCCTCCTCCTCTCCCGCGGTGCTTGGCGAAGCCCTGCGGGACTACCACGCTCCTCCATCACCAACACGCCGTCGTGCTGCTACTGGACGGAGTCTTCCCCAACCTCTCCCTCTCTCCTTGCTGGATCAAGGCATGGGAGACGTCACCGGGCTGCACGTGTGTTGAACGCGGAGGCACCGTTCTTCGGTGCTTAGATCGGAATCAACCGCGATCTGAATCGCTACGAGTACGACTCCTTCATCCGCGTTCTTGCAACGCTTCCGCATCGCGATCTACAATGGTATGTAGATGCACTCGCCTTCCCCTCGTTGCTAGATTATTCCATAGATTGATCTTGGTGATGCGTAGAAAATTTTGAATTTCTGCTACGTTCCCCAACAGTGGCATCATGAGCTAGGTCTATGCGTAGTTTCTATGCACGAGTAGAACACAAAGTAGTTGTGGGCGTCGATTTTGTCAATTTACTTGCCGTTAATAGTCTTATCTTGATTCGGCGGCATCGTGGGATGAAGCGGCCCGGACCGACCTTACACGTACACTTACGTGAGACAGGTTCCACCGACTGACATGCACTAGTTGCATAAGGTGGCTAGCGGGTGTCTGTCTCTCCCACTTTAGTCGGATCGGATTCGATGAAAAGGGTCCTTATGAAGGGTAAATAGAAATTGGCATATCACGTTGTGGCTTTTGCATAGGTAAGAAACATTCTTGCTAGAATCCCATAGCAGCCACGTAAAACATGCAACAACAATTAGAGGACGTCTAACTTGTTTTTGCAGGGTATGCTATGTGATGTGATATGGCCAAAAAGATGTGATGAATGATATATGTGATGTATGAGATTGATCATGTTCTTGTAATAGGAATCACGACTTGCATGTCGAGGAGTATGACAACTGGCAGGAGCCATAGGAGTTGTCTTAATTTATTGTATGACCTGCGTGTCAATGAATAACGCCATGTAATTACTTTACTTTATTGCTAACCGTTAGCCATAGTAGTAGAAGTAATAGTTGGCGAGAAAACTTCATAAAGACACGATGATGGAGATCATGATGATGGAGATCATGGTGTCATGCCGGTGACAAAGATGATCATGGTGCCCCGAAGATGGAGATCAAAGGAGCAAAATGATATTGGCCATATCATGTCACTATTTGATTGCATGTGATGTTTATCATGTTATGCATCTTATTTGCTTAGAACGAAGGTAGCATAAATAAGATGATCCCTCACTAAAATTTCAAGAGACGTGTTCCCCCTAACTGTGCACCGTTGCGAAGGTTCATTGTTTCGAAGCACCACGTGATGATCGGGTGTGATAGATTCTAACGTTCGAATACAACGGGTGTTGACGAGCCTAGCATGTACAGACATGGCCTCGGAACACATGCGAAACACTTAGGTTGACTTGACGAGCCTAGCATGTACAGACATGGCCTCGGAACACAAGAGACCGAAAGGTCGAACATGAGTCGTATAGTAGATACGATCAACATGGAGATGTTCACCGATGATGACTAGTCCGTCTCACGTGATGATCGGACACGGCCTAGTTTGACTCGGATCATGTATCACTTAGATGACTAGAGGGATGTCTATCTGAGTGGGAGTTCATTCAATAATCAGATGAACTTCATTATCATGAACATAGTCAAAAGGTCTTTGCAAATTATGTCATACGCTTTAGTTCTACTGTTTAAGATACGTTCCTAGAGAAAATTTAGTTGAAAGTTGATGGTAGCAATTATGCGGATTGGGTCCGTATACTGAGGATTGTCCTCATTACTGCACAGAAGGCTTATGTCCTTAATGCACCGCTCGGTGTGCTGAACCTCAGCGTCGTCTGTAGATGTTGCGAAACATCTGACATACACGTTTTGATGACTACGTGATAGTTCAGTGGGTAATGCTAACGGTTTAGAATTGTGGCACCAAAGACGGTTTTTGAAACGTCGCAGAACATATGAGATGTTCCGAAGACTGAAATTGGGATTTCGGACTAGTGCCCACGTCAATAGGTATGAGACCTCTGACAAGTTTCTTAAGCCTGCAAACTAAGGGAGAAAAGATCAATCGTTGAGCATGTGCTCAGATTGTCTGAGTACTACAATCACTTGAATCGAGTGGGAGTTAATCTTCCAGATGAGATAGTGATGGTTCTCCATAGTCATTGCCACCAAGCTAGTAGAGCTTCGTGATGAACTATAACATATCAGGGATAGTTATGATGATCCTTGAGCTATTCGCGATGTTTGACACCGCGAAAGTAGAAATCGAGAAGGAGCATCAATTGTTGATGGTTAGTAAAACCACTAGTTTAGAAGGGCAAGGGCAAAAGGGATACTTCATGAAACAGCAAGTCATTTGCTGCTCTAGTGAAGAATCCCAAGGTTGAACCCAAACCCGAGACTAAGTGCTTCTGTAATGAGAGCAACGGTCACTGAAGCAGTACTACCCTAGATACTTGGTAGATGAGTAGGCAGGCAAGGTCGACAGAAGTATATTGGATATACATTATATGAATGTGTACTTTACTAGTAGTCCTAGCAGCACCAGGGTATTAGATACTGGTTCGGTTGCTAAGTGTTAGTAACTCGAAATAAAAGCTGCGGGATAAACGGAGACTAGCTAAAGGTGAGATGACGATATGTGTTGGAAGTGTTTCCAAGGTTGATGTGATCAAGCATCGCATGCTCCCTCTACCATCGAGATTTGGTGTTTGCGTTGAGCATGATTGGATTATGTTTATCGCAATACGGTTATTCATTTAAGGAGAATAATGGTTACTCTGTTTATTTGAATAATACCTTCAATGGTCTTGCACCTAAAATGAATCTCGATCGTAGTGATACACATGTTCGTGCCAAAAGATATAAAATAGTAATGATAGTTCCACATACTTGTGGCACTGCCATTTGAGTCATGTTGGTATAGAACGCATGAAGAAGCTCCATGTAAATGGATCTTTGGACTCACTCGTTTTTGAAAAGATTGAGACATGCGAACCATGTCTATTGGTATATATGCATGAAGAAACTCCATGCAGATGGATCGTTTGGACTCACTTGATTTTGAATCACTTGAGACATGCAAATCATACCACATGGGCAAGATGACTGAAAGTCCTCGTTTTCAGTAAGATGGATCAAGAGAGCAACTTATTGGAAGTAATACATTTTGATGTATGCAGTCCAATGAGTGCTGAGGCATGCAGTGGATATCGTTATGTTCTTACTTCACAGATGATTTGAGTAGATGCTGAGTGTATTTACTTGATGAAACACAAGTCTGAATTATTGAAAGGTTCAAGTAATTTCAGAGTGAAGTTAAAGATCGTCGTGACAAGAGGATAAAATGTCTGTGATATGATCATAGAGATGAGTATCTGAGTTACGAGTTTGGCACACAATTAAGACATTGTGGAAAGTGTTTCACAATTAATACCGCCTGGAACACCATAGTGTGATGGTGTGTCCGGACATCATAGCTGCACCCTATTGGATATGGTGCATACCATGATGTCTCTTATCAAATTACCACTATCGTTTATGGGTTAGGCATTAGAGACAACCGCATTCACTTTAAAAGGGGCACCACGCAATTCCGTTGAGACGACACCGTTTAGAGAAACCTAAGTTGTCGTTTCTTAAAAGTTTGGGGCTGCTTATGTGAAAAAGTTTCAGGCTGATAAGCTCGAACCCAAAGCGGATAAATGCATCTTCATAGAATACCCAAAACAGTTGGGTATACCTCCTATTTCAGATCTGGAAGCAAAAGTAATTGCTTCTAGAAACGAGTCCTTTCTTGAGGAAAAGTTTCATTTGAAAGAATTGAGTGGGAGGATGGTGGAGACTTGATAAGGTTATTGAACCGTCACTTCAACTAGGGTGTAGCAGGGCACGGGAAGTTGTTCCTGTGGCACCTACACCAATTGAAGTGGAAGCTTATGATAGTGATCATGAAACTTTGGATCAAGTCACCACCAAACCTCGTAGGACGACGAGGATGCGTGCTACTTCAGAGTGGTACGTGATCCTGTCTAAGATATCATGTTGTTGGACAATACTGAACCTACGAGCCATGAAGAAGTGATGGTGGGCCCATATTCCGACAAATGGTTAGAAGCCATGAAATCCGAGATAAATGGATCTTCAAGAAGAAGACGGACATGGACGGTAATGTTACCGTCTATGAAGCTCGACTTGTGGCAAAGAGTATTTTCACAAGTTCAAGGAGTTGACTACGATGAGATTTTCTCATCCGTAGCGATGCTTAAGTCCGTCCGAATCATGTTAGCATTAGCTGCATTTATGAAATCTGGCAGATGGATGTCAAAACAAGTTTCCTTGCCAGTTTTCGTAAGGAAAGGTTGTATGTGATACAATCAGAAAGGTTTTGTCCATCCTAAGGATGCTAAAAGGTATGCTAGCTCCAGCGATCCTTCTAAGGACTGGAGTAAGCATCTCGGAGTTGGAATGTACGCTTTGATGAGATGATCAAAGATTTTGGGTTTATACAAAGTTTATGAGAAACTTGTATTTCCAATAAAGTGAGTGGGAGCGCTGCAACATTTCTGATAAGTATATGTGAATGACATATTGTTGATCCGAAATGATGTAAAATTTCTGGAAAGCATAAAGGGTTGTTTGAAAGGAGTTTTTCAAAAGAAGACCTGGATAAAGCTGCATACATATTGGGCATCAAGATCTATAGAGATAGATCAAGACGCCTGATGATACTTTCAAAGAACGCACACCTTGACATGATTTTGAAAGAGTTCAAAATAGATCAGCAAAGAAGGAGTTCTTGGTTGTGTTACAAGGTGTGAGTATTGAGTAAGACTCAAGACCTGACCACAGCAGAAGTGAGAGAAAGGACGAAGGTCGTCCCCTATGCTTTAGACGTAGGCTCTACAGTATGCTATGCTGTGTACCGCACATGAAGTGTGCCTTGCCATGAGTTGGTCAAGGGGTACAATAGTGGTCCGGGAATGGATCACATGACAGCGGTCGAACTTATCCTTAGTATCTAGCGGACTAAGGAATTTTCTCGATTATGGAGGTGAAAAGGAGTTCGTCGTAAAGGGTTACGTCGATGCGAACTTTGACACTAATCTGGATGACTCTGAGTAGTAAACCGGATTCGTATAGTAGAGCAATTATTTGAAATGGCTCCAAGTAGCGTGTGGTAGCATCCACAAAGATGACATAGATATTCGTAAAGCACACGGATCTGAAAGGTTCAGACCCGTTGACTAATAACCTCTCTCACAAGCATAACATGATCAAACCAGAACTCATTGAGTGTTAATCACATAGTGATGTGAACTAGATTGTTGACTCTAGTAAAACTCTTTGGATGTTGGTCACATGGTGATGTGACCTGTGAGTGTTAATCACATGGTGATGTGGACTAGATTATTGACTCTAGTGCAAGTGGGAGACTGTTGGAAATATGCCCTAGAGGCAATAATAAATAGGTTATTATTATATTTCCTTGTTCATGATAATCGTTTATTATCCATGCTAGAATTGTATTGATAGGAAACTCAGATGCATGTGTGGATACATAGACAACACAATGTCCCTAGTAAGCCTCTAGGAGACTAGCTCGTTGATCAATAGATGGTTACGGTTTCCTGACCATGGACATTGGATGTCGTTGATAACGGGATCACATCATTAGGAGAATGATGTGATGGACAAGACCCAATCCTAAGCCTAGCATAAGATCGTGTAGTTCGTTTGCTCAGAGCTTTTCTAATGTCAAGTATCATTTCCTTAGACCATGAGATTGTGCAACTCCCGGATACCGTAGGAATGCTTTGGGTGTACCAAACGTCACAACGTAACTGGGTGGCTATAAAGGTGCACTACAGGTATCTCCGAAAGTATCTGTTGGGTTGGCACGAATCGAGACTGGGATTTGTCACTCCGTGTCAACGGAGAGGTATCTCTGGGCCCACACGGTAGGACATCATCATAATGTGCACAATGTGACCAAGGAGTTGATCACGGGATGATGTGAGTTACGGAACGAGTAAAGAGACTTGCCAGCAACGAGATTGAACAAGGTATCGGGATACCGACGATCGAATCTCGGGCAAGTAACATACCGATAGACAAAGGGAATTGTATACGGGATTGACTGAATCCCCGACATCGTGGTTCATCCGATGAGATCATCGTGGAACATGTGGGAGCCAACATGGGTATCCAGATCGCGCTGTTGGTTATTGACCGGAGAATGTCTCGGTCATGTCTGCATGGTTCCCGAACCCGTAGGGTCTACACACTTAAGGTTCGATGACGCTAGGGTTATAGGGAAAGTATGTACGTGGTTAGCGAATGTTGTTCGGAGTCCCGGATGAGATCCCGGACGTCACGAGGAGTTCCGGAATGGTCCGGAGGTAAAGATTTATATATGGGAAGTCCTGTTTTGGTCACCGGAAAAGTTTCGGGTGATATCGGTAATGTACCGGGACCACCGGGAGGGTCCCGGGGGTACACCAAGTGGGGCCACCAGACCCAGAAGGCTGCGTGGGCCAAGTGTGGGAGGGGACCAGCCCCAGGTGGGCTGGTGCGCCCCCCACCAAGGCCCAAGGCGCATGGGAAAGTGGAGGGGCAAACCCTAGGTCCAGATGGGCCTTAAGGCCCACCCTAGTGGCGCCCCCCCTCTCCTCCCCTTGGCCGCCCCCCCTAGATGGGATCTAGGGCTGGCCGCACCCCTTGGGGGGGAACCCTAAAGGGGGCGCAGCCCCCCCCCCTATATATAGTTGAGGTTTGGGCTGCCCAAGACACATGAGAACGTCTCTCTTTCGGCGCAGCCCTACCCCTCTCCCTCCTCCTCCTCTCCCGCGGTGCTTGGCGAAGCCCTGCGGGACTGCCACGCTCCTCCATCACCACCACGCCGTCGTGCTGCTGCTGGACGGAGTCTTCCCCAACCTCTCCCTCTCTCCTTGCTGGATCAAGGCGTGGGAGACGTCACCGGGCTGCACGTGTGTTGAACGCGGAGGCACCGTTCTTCGGTGCTTAGATCGGAATCAACCGCGATCTGAATCGCTACGAGTACGACTCCTTCATCCGCGTTCTTGCAACGCTTCCGCATCGCGATCTACAATGGTATGTAGATGCACCCCCCTTCCCCTCGTTGCTAGATTACTCCATAGATTGATCTTGGTGATGCGTAGAAAATTTTGAATTTCTGCTACGTTCCCCAACAGGGTCGAGTTGCACGAGCATCGGGTGCAGCAGCATGGTAATGGCCTTCATGGTGGCATCGGCGCAGCGGGCGGCGTGGTGTTGGTGGTGATGCATGGCCGGGTAGCGGCATCGGCCTCGGCTGGATCAGCTCCGCAGGGCAGCATGGGCTACAGCGACTTGATTCAAGGAGGGCCTGGCAACCGATGGGCCGCTTAGGTGGCATTGCCTGGCAAGGGATGCCTTGGCATCACAGCAGTGGAGCGGGCCAGGGTGCTAGCCCCTCTGGAGGTCTTCTTCGGCGGAAGGGTACGGTTAGTTCGGCGGCCCTCGCCGGTGGACAGGTGGCCGGCGCCGCCTCACGTGGATCTGGCCGGAGGCCATGGTGGGGCTTCAGGGGTGACAGGAGGGATGGGTGGTCTAGTTACCCTTCACCGGCGTAGGTGGTGTCAGTTCGGACATGCTTCAATCCTTCTCCTCCTCATTTCCCATATCCGGTGCTTCCTAGCTCCAGATCAGGCAATGTTCGGGCTAGGCCGGTCACCGGCGGCTCTGGTGGTGCTACGGATTTTGGTCGGTTCAAACCTCGTACCTTTGATGGCCTCCGGAATGTATGGATGTAGGCACCGCTGTGACGATCCTTTGTCCTTCGTGTTACTCCGGGTGAAAACCTCGATCTGTTGGATCGGGAGGTGGCGACGCTCTGGCGTCGTACCTTTGTTGAAGGCACTCCATGGTCCCACTGGCAGAGCCTCTTGGAGGCCAAACGGGGTGTAAAACGTAGGTTTTGGGGGAACTGGCTCAACCCTCAAAGGGGTGGCCTATCACATATATATAATGATGACATACAAGTCCAATACCAATAAGGTATGGTTTACACAGTAGGGCTACAATACGAAGTCTAACACCCTCCCTCAATCTCAACTCACTCCTGAAGTATCTAGGAGGTTGAGATTGCGCCTACAGACCTCAAACATGGGAGAAGGTAGAGGCTTGGTGAAGATGTCTGCAAGTTGATCTTTTGAAGAGATAAACCTGACTTGTTTAGTCCGTGCATGGAACACGGGTTTGACGACAGAAACGTAGCACCGATGTTGTCACACCAAAGGACCGAAGGATGTGGCTGAGCAACTCCTAGCTCTCGAAGTAGGGACTCAATCCATATAAGTTCAGCAGTTGCATTGGCAACCGACTTGTACTCAGCTTCTGTGCTGCTGCGGGAAACAGTGGCTTGCTCGCGTGCACTCCAGGCGATCAGATTAGGACCCAAGAACACAGCATGCCCCCCCCCCCCCCCCCCGTGGATCGCCTGTCATCTAGACACCCAGCCCAATCAGCATCAGAGAATGCAGAAAGAACTCCTGAGGAACTGGGGCGCAGGTGAAGACCAAAGGAGACAGTGAGACGCACATAACGCAGTATGCGCTTCACAGCAGACCAGTGTACATCAGTGGGAGCATGAAGATACTGGCACACCCTGTTAACCGCAAAGGAGAGATCAAGACGCGTGATCGTCAAATACTGCAGGCCACCAACAATACTCCTGTACTCAGTAGCATCCTCAGGAGAGAGAAGAGCACCATCAGCAGCAGAAAGGGTGTCAGTGGAGGACATGGGCGTAGGCGATGGCTTGCACTTGAGCATACCAGCACGGCACAAGAGTTCTGGGTGAGAGCCAAACTGCCACGAGACTGATGAGCGACCTCAATACCCAGGAAGAAATGAAGTTGTCCCAAATCCTTAACTGCAAAATCACGACCAAGTGCAGTCACAAGAGCATCAGCAGCGGTCGGAGATGAGCTCACCAGGACAATATCATCCACATACACAAGGAGGTACATGGTCACACTCGGTCGCGGAAACAAGAATAGTGAAGTATCAGCCGTCGAAGGAATGAACCCATGAGTGCGTAGAGCTGAAGCCAGGCGAGCATGCCAGGCACGGGGAGCCTGCTTCAGTCCATATATGGCCTTCGTCAGATGACAGAGATGATGAGGCTGAGTGTGATCAACAAATCCAGGTGGCTGCCGCATGTACACCTCTTCTTCAAGCAATCCATGAAGAAAAGCATTCTGCACATCAAGCTGGCGGAGAGACCATCCACGAGAAACTGCCGGAGACAGAAGAAGTCGAATAGTGGTAGGCTTGACAACTGGGCTGAATGTATCCTCATAGTCCAGGCCCTGACGCTGTTTAAAGCCCTTAGCCACGAGGCGCGCTTTGTAGCGCTCAATGGAACCATCTGCATGTTTCTTCACCTTGAACACCCACTTCGAATCAATGATGTTGACGCGAGACGGAGGGGGAACAAGTGTCCAGGTCTTATTCTTCATAAGAGCATGATATTCTTGTTCCATAGCAGCCCTCCAGTGTGGAATACTCATAGCGGCTTGATAACTGCGTGGTTCGGCGGTTGGATCATCCACAGCATGAGCCAGGCAAGCAGCAAGATAGGTGACCGTGCCATCGGTGCGCTCCTTGGGACGAACAATGCCACTGCGGCTGCGAGTGTGTGGATGCCGCGGGGGAGCAAACACCGGGGCTGGCGGGATGTCCGGAGCAGGTGAGGGTGGTCCAGGGGACTCCGGCAAAGAAGGACCGGGTGACGTCGGGCCGGGCGACGGCGGACCAGGCGACAGCAGGCCAGGCGACGTAGGCCCCGGCGGCGTGTGAGCCGCTGCAGACCCGAGCGAAGTAGGCACCAAGGACGCCCGCGCGGATGGCGAGGGCGACGATGGAGGGGAGTCCGGGCGAGGAGGTGGCAACGGAGACTGCTCAGAGGAGGCCGTCACAGGCTCTGGCCTGGTCGCAGTAGCCAGCATGGGCTCCGGCCCAGGCGCGGTTGGAGACGGGGCGCCCGGTGTGGGGTCGAGGGCGGGAGGCGGTGCATGCACCGGCCGATCGACGTGCACCACAGGCGACGTAGCGGGTCCGTCAGGGAGGAGTTCCAGGCGAGCTCCACGTCCAATTCCTGCACCAGGATTAGGTAACAACACAGGCGAATATGCAACATCTTGAAATTGGCCAGGCATAAGAGGAGATGAATGCATAGAAGGTGTTGTGGTGGATGACTGAGGCATGGCAGAAAAGGGGAAGACAGTCTCATCAAAAACAACATCCCGAGATATGTAGACTCGATTGGTTGGGACATGGAGACACTTGTAGCCTTTATGGAGAGAACTATACCCTAAGAACACACACTTTTTGGAGCGAAACTCAAGTTTGTGATCATTATAAGGACGAAGATGAGGCCAGCAGGCACACCCGAACACCTTAAAAAAGGTATAGTCAGGAGTTTCACCTAAGAGAAGCTCAATCGGAGTTTTCATATTAAGAACACGCGTAGGTAATCTGTTAATGAGAAAACACGCGGTAGCAAAAGCATCACTCCAAAAACGAAAGGGTACAGAAGCATGAGCAAGAAGTGTGAGGCCGGTCTCAACTATATGGCGATGTTTGTGCTCAACAGCGCCATTCTGCTGATGTGTATGCGGGCATGATAAACGATGAGAGATCCCAAGCTTATGAAAGAAGGTGTTGAGGTTGCGATATTCGCCCCCCTCCCCCAATCTGATTGAACATGGATAATTTTATGCTTGAGTAAACGTTCAACATGCAATTGAAACTGTATGAATATATCAAACACATCAGGTTTGCGCTTAAGAAGATAAAGCCAAGTGAAGCGACTATAGGCATCAACAAAACTGACATAATAGTTGTGACCACTAACAGATGTTTGTGCCGGACCCCACACATCAGAAAACACAATTTCAAGAGGGTTCTTTACTTCTCTAGTAGATGAAACAAAAGGTAGCTGATGACTCTTGCCTTGCTGACAGGCATCACACACGGACATCTCTTTATTGCTAGACACTAATGGCAGCTCATGACGGTGGATTATGTGGCGAACCATGGGTGTCGCGGGGTGACCAAAGCAAGAGTGCCACTGGGAAGGCGACACACGAACACCGCTGAAGACGCACGGGGCGAATGGATCCTCCAAACGGTACAAGCCTTGGCTCAACCGGTCACTAAGCACAACGTCTCGGGTTGCTCGATCCTTAACAAAAAGATTAAAAGGGTGAAATTCACATGGGACATGATTATCAACAGTGAGCTTAGGGACAGATAAAAGATTATGAGTTACCGAGGGTACCCGTAAAACATTACGAAGATGGAGCTGCCTAGAGGGATGACTAGTCAAAAGAGATGCTTGGCCAATATGAGAGATGGGCATACCTACACCATTGGCGGTGTGAACCTGATCATGCACGTAGTAGGGCTGGTAGGTGGAAAGTTTGTTGAGCTCGTTCGCCATGTGATCCGTGGCGCCGGTGTCCATGTACCAGGCTGGA
Organism: Triticum aestivum; assembly: GCF_018294505.1. Taxonomy (NCBI): domain Eukaryota; kingdom Viridiplantae; phylum Streptophyta; class Magnoliopsida; order Poales; family Poaceae; genus Triticum; species Triticum aestivum. Next base: position 495,403,923 of record NC_057796.1, read on the forward strand.
TCAACAGGGTAGGATGGTGTGTATCCCTGCTCGACGCGCGGGTCCTTGCCCTTGGCGGCGATGTGGGCAGACGGGGCGGCAGCGATGTGGGAAGCCGGGGCGGCAGCGGGAGGACCAAGTCTGCCATGGCAAACTGGCGCTCGTTGCCCTTGCCGTCGTTGCCGATGCCAAGGAAGCTCCTCTGAAAACGGCGGTGACACTTGGAGGCGACATTGCGTTCACGACCACATAGCTGGCACACCACCCTAGTGTTAGGGCCCCCACCCAGGGTCGATGCAGGGGGCGGGGCTGCCTTGCCAGGTGACGGGGCAGGTGGGCGCTGGCCACGAGTGGCCCAGAAGGCCGCCGGCTGGGCAGTGATGGTGGCGGAGGAGCGACGAGCCTCGACGCGTTGCTCGGTGAAGAGGAGGCGTGAGTAGAGCTCGTGAGGCGGGATCGCTGGCTTGGCATTGTGGACGGCCTCGGCGAGATTGTCGTAGTCGGCGTCGAGGCCTTTGATGACGAAGCCGGCGAACTCCTCGTCACTAAGCGGCCAACCAATAGAGGTAAGCGTGTCCGCCAACACCTTCATCTTGTTGAAGTAGGTCGTAGCGGAGGAGTCCAGCTTCTTGATGTCGGCGAGTTCACTGCGAAGGGCCATCGAGCGGGAGGTAGAGACCTGGGCAAAGGCGTGCTCCAGGGTCGTCCAGGCGTCCATGGAGGTGGCGGCGAAGAGACAAAGGCCAGCGACCCCGTCGCCGAGGGAACCCTGGATGGCAGAGAGGATCGCCTGGTCCTGCTGCACCCACATACGGTGTTCCGGGTTGATGGCCGGGCCGTGGACGGTAGGGATGACCTGCGGAGGACACGGTAGCGAACCATCAACAAACCCGAGGAGACACCGGCTGCGTAGCAGCGATAGGACCTTGGCGCACCAGAACAAGTAGTTGTCCGGCGTGAGTCGGATGGCGATCAAGTTGTCGAAGTGGAACGGCCCGGTGGGCGTGATTGTGCCAGCAGCAGGGACGATTGGCGGCGGAGCCGCGACAGGATCCGCGACCGCGACTGATGCCGCGGGTGGTGGCGCGGGGACGATCGGGATCACGGCCGCGGGTGGTGCCATGAGCGAGGCCGCGGGTGGCTCCGCGGGCAGCGTCTCCCCCGAGGTCGCCGGGATGACGGCGAGTGTCGAGGAGAATCCAGAGGAGGCCATCGCGGCGGCGGCGGCGCGACTTGTGTTGAGGCCGTCGCGGGCGGTGACGGTGGGATCGGCGCTGAAAACAGGGAGCCGACGGCAGTGGTGCCGAAGAACTGAGGCACTGACGGAGCCAGGGGCGAGGTGGGAGGTTGAGGAGGGCGGCAAGCGACGCGGGGATAGACCCAGAGCTGGCGGCGAAGCGGAAGCGGTCATGGCGCCGGCGGCAGCAGCCCGAGGGTTTAGGGTTTTGGGGCGGCGGCGGCGGCGGGTGGGATGGAGGTGGAGGACCTAGGTTAGACTCGATACCATGTAAAACGTAGGTTTTGGGGTACTGGCTCAACCCTCAAAGGGGTGGCCTATCACATATTTATAATGATGACATACAAGTCCAATACCAATAAAGTATGGTTTACACAGTAGGACTATAATACGAAGTCTAACGCGGGGCCACGACCAAAACAAAATTTAGTACTAGTAATCATTCAGGTCTAGCCCAATGTAGAAAACGTCCCAGCCCAAAGCACCGGTCAGCCTCCCATCGTCCAATGTTACGCTCGTCCCTCCTCCTTACCGTTGAATATAATCTACCAAAACTTCTTCTTCCGACTCGCCTCCATGGACCATACAGATTTAGTTCTAGGTCTTTGACAGCCAACCATTGCCACCAGTCGGCCTACTGTGCCGGCTGCCAACCGCGGCGGGCCTCCTGCCCACCGCGCCGGCTGCTTGCTGCTGCCGCGGTTCTTCAATCTGCACGCTACAGCTCTTGTTTTCATACATATTTTTCCTTTAGTTTGAAATTGACCCCCTCTTAGTTCCTTGTCACGCTCCGCCACTGCATGGTCCGTCGAGTTTCAGTATCGTCTCTTCACGGTGGCGCAGTACACGGTTGAGAACTCCATAGACCCCTAGTGATGCTCTATTTATTCACTTGATGTTTGCTTTGGGGTGTTTGTGGTTGTGTTGTTGTTTGTCGGCTCCCTTGTATATTTCCTTGGGCATGTGTGTGGTGTGGTGGCGTGTTGTATATGAATTTGTAAGTTGGTCATGGCTTTATCTATAAATCAAGTAATGCTACATGTACGGGGAGGTCACATATGGTTTAACAGGCATGCTAACTTGAAAGAGTGTGATTGGGAGATAAAGAGGGGGATGGGCGAAAAGTTTTGTAAAACATATGTAAATGTCCGTACCAACAAGGATCAAATCGCATGTGTGATGTTTTGGTGTCTTGGACGTTGCGTGATTGTGTATGTATGATGGTGTGAGTCTATGCATGTGTGCACCTACGTTTTATGGGTGTTTCTCGAACAAAAGATTCATGCCGATTTGCTTTACACTGTACATGAGCGGCAACAGATCTGATGTTCATCCGCTGAGCTTCGCTAGGAGCCCGTTCACGGTCAAAATCACTGTTCTGACCTTTTCAGCAATTTTTGTCATAAAATAGACTCGACATGAAAGTATTTCACGATCTGACCATTTTAGCAACGTCGTAGCCCGTGGCGTTTCTTCTTCATATAGAAACGCTGGGATAGCTCATGTTTCAGCTCCACATTCAAACGCCCAGCTAGCTCGCGTTTTTGCTCCACATGGAAACGCCAAGATAGCTGGCGTTGCTGCCCAGGCCAAAACGCCATGAGCGTTGGCGTTTCTAGCTGAAACTCTCGAGTGCTCCGAAGGATAGACAAGAATGAGACGGTGCCCCTTTGGTTCATCTGGTTCACCGGCGGACTAGTGGCCCCGTGTGCACCTTACACGTGATGGCGTCCTCTCTATGTCCTTCCTGCTTGTCAGCGGGGTCGGTGCTTGCTGATCCGGAGTGAGAGGGTATGGGGTCCTCTCCGTCAGCAGTATGGTGCAGTTGATGCGATGAAGTCCGGTGGTTTGTTTCAAGTGGCGCGTGTTCACTGGTTGTTGGCGGCCCTTGGATGCGTCTTTGTGTCGGTCCGACCTCTCATGTGCTTCTTCTAGTAGTGCACTCCTGATGCTTTTAGCGTGCTCGGCATGTTTTGTCACGTATTTTCTTTAATCAGCTTGTGTGAGGACTTCTACAACACTTTATGTCGTTCGACTGTGTTGCTTTATATACAAAATGGGGCGAAAGTCTGAACAAAATAATATTGTAAACAAAGTAATAGTCCGACAAATACTAGCCAACATAGGATTTCCTTAACACTGTGTGGTTCAGCTGTGCTACTTTACTATATAAAGCGGAACGAAAATCTGTTTCGAGAATTACATTCGTTAACAGGATGAAAAATAATAGTCTTAAGGTATCTATATTCACTATACCAATATAAAAAGATTCAAAAGGCAGATCCAAACAATATGGACCATTAAAGCATGCTAATCCAACGACCTAGATTGATCCAGTGACGAGTGCTTAACATGTTTAGCGTGCAATTAAAATCATATTACTTTTTTTTAAGGAATGCCACCATGGCTAGCTTTATTGATTTGGTAAAACAGTTACTCATTCACTAGAGTGTTTACACAAAAATCTGGGGGTTCATCGACCCAACTACAAGAAGCATCATTATCATATGCAAATTTAGCTAAATTGTGAGCAACTTCATTAGCTTCCCTTTGACGGTGCAAGAATTCGACGTTCCCAATTAACCCAGCAAGAACAAAGCAATCCGCATACGTAGCAGTGGCTTCACTCCATGTTCTATCTTGGCCCAAGCATGCATTAATCACCTCCAATGCATCCGCTTCAGTTTGTAGTTTGGTGTATCGTCCTAAGGATTCAGCTAGGCGCTGTAGTCCATTTTTCACTGGTATAGCTTCTGCTAGAGACGCCCGGGCCACGTACGGAATAGTTTCACACGAAGTTGCTATAAAAGTTCCAGAAGTGTCACGTAGTACGTAATATCATACTACTAATCACATAATTAACATGTGATTGGCATCATACCTAATATGAACGTGTAATTAATCTCCTCCCAAATATCAACATGTATTGCACATACACATTTACTAGGTTTTTTTAGGGACTATGCACATTTACTACTTCCTCCGTTCCTAAATATTTATCTTTTTAGAGACTTTAATGGACTACCACATACAGACGTATATAAACATATTTTAGAGTATAGATTCACTTATTTTGCTCCATGTGTAGTCACTTGTTTAAATCTCTAGAAAGACAAATACTCCGTATTTAAAAGCGAAGAGAGTAGTTCATAGCAAAAACAAATATTCTATTGCGGATAAAACGCATTGTCCTTGTGACGAGACGAGAGACGGCATGACACGAACATGAAGAACCTTGGTGAAGACCATCGCTGGCTGCGGAGTTAATTGCAAGGCACTACCACACTTCGGCACGTTGTAACGAATCAGTATCACTAGTCTTTTTTTTGCCATGCAGTGCCAACTCTAAGCCTAAGTGTTGCAAAACGGTCTGACAGCCGTATAAGCTCGTATTGACCACGTATCTGACCGACCGGGCCCACTTGTCAGGTGCCACGGTGGCCTACCCGCGCGCACCCGCTCGGTAACTCTCGCACCCATCTCGGTCGCTCCATGTAGCCGGGTCCGGTCGAACCCAACCGGAGCCAGCCGCACTCTGTCCCTCTCCTCGCCTCATCGCCCTCGTCTCTCTAGCCGCCGCCGCCGCTCGCCGCGCAGACCGCCGCGTCCGCCACCGCCGCCGCGCCATGGTCTTCGAGGATGAGAGCAGCGACGACTTGTCCGGCCTGCAGATCTCCTCCGACGACGACGGGATGCATTATCAGGTCAGTGGTAGAGCTAGGGTTAGGGTTAGGTGATTTGGGGATTTGCGGATTTGATGATCTGGTTTTCTGATTTGAGGATTTGCTCTCTGTAGATTCCTGCTAGCATTGAAGACCAAGACTACAATGGCTTGGAGAATGCACCAGAGGGGCTCTACGTGGAGCATCGGCTGCCAACTGAGCGCCGTGTAGCTTTTGAATCATTTGAGACGGGCAGGAGGTTTCTAGTTTGTGCTCAGCCTGTAAGATTCATGCTCTCTTTATGTTCACTGTAATATAGTTGTAATATAGTTACTAGTACTGATGATGAAGCACATAGTTTACCACTTAGTAGTTTTGATGCTTCTAGTACTGATGCTCACTGCAATAGCTTAGTTGGCTATGTTCACTGTAATATATTGATGGTTTAGTTATTTATTAGTAGTTCTGATGATTATGGTTTTGATGCTTATGTTCACTGTAATATGTATATGGGCAGCAGCTTAGTTGGCTATGTTCACTAGTACTGATGATGAAGCAAATTGTTAGTTGATTGAGGCAGTGTAGTTGCTAAATTTTAATTGAGGCAGTATAGGTTGCAGTTGAAGTAGCATTGTTTAGTTGGCCACATGTATAGGTTGTAGTTCTGCAGTTGTTAGTTCATTTTTTTAAAGTGCCCTTTCATAATGGTAATTCTTCAGAGAGTAACAATATAAGTGTTTGCTATATTGCAGGAAGCTGTCAATTGTGGTTTCCTTGCTTGGGTTGACCCAGAGTGGCCTCCCACAATGCAAAATGCATTGTTGAAGCTTTGGGAAATGTTTGAAGACAGCAGGACTGCTAGGGGGAAGGATAACCTGGAAAGTTCACTTACTATCCACCACCTTAAAGAAGAGAAAAGGAATCTGGATGCCAACTATGACAAACTAGTTGAAGATGTCCATCAACTTCTCAGTGCCCAGGAGGTCAGGGTGTTGGATTTCAGCTCTCTGCAAGCTAAGGAGAAGAGAGATGAGAGAGCCAGTGCATCAGTTGTGGCTGCCATGAAGAATGAGATGGAGAAGAAAGAGGCAGAGAACTTCAAGATGAAAGAGAAGTACAAAGTGTTGATGAACCTGGTAGAAGCTCGAGGCACTGTCATTAGGAACATGAAGGGGAATCATTTGAAAGAGAAGGAAAAGCTAGCTGAAGGCAACAACAATTTAAAGATCCAGGTTGATGAGCTCACCAAGTCTTTGGAAAAAGTCACAGAAGAGAATGTGCAGTTGAACCTTCACATGTCTGATCTCAAGAGGGGACATGAGAATCTGATAAAACGCAGGGATGAGGTAAAGCTCCAGCTTGCTGTTCAGTTGAAGTCACTGGAGAAGAGCAAAGAGAAGTTGAAGTTGATCCATGACATCTTGAAGGAATGAGGTACATGAAGATGATCTGGGTAGATGAAGCAGAGCATACCTATCATGATATAAGTTGCTTTGATAGAAGGCTTTGCTAATCTTTTGTGAAGGGTGGTTTAGTTAAGTGTAATGTATGGATGTAGTAGTTGTGAACAATGTTGAACTCCACTATGCTATGGTCTTTAGCTAATGTTGTAAGAATCTAGTAATTATGGCTGTAAGAATCTATGGTTATGTTGAACTCCAGTATGTATGCTATGTTATTTAGCTAATGCTCAAATTATATCTCCTCTTGAACCTCTGGCCAAGTGCTCAAGTTAGATGGCTCAAGTTAGATGGCCAAATGCTCCAAAAAAGTGCACATTAGAGCAACACAAATGCTGACGTGGCCACTGTCAACAGGGATTGCACTAAGTGGTGGCCCTGGTTATTAAAGCAATGCGCGGGGCAACCAGGAAACAGTTGAGTGAAACAGTTTGTGCATTTGGGGGAAAAACTAGGGTTACGCGATGGCGGAGGCGATTCCTGAGCGGGCCCGTGGCGGAGGCGATCTCGTAGGCGGCGGCTGCGCCCAAGTCAATGTCGATGTCGTGGTCTTCGGGTCGTTCTCAGGCTCCCAGCTTCCGTCGAGCCTCTGGAAGGAGAGGGGACGAATCGAGGTCGCCGGTGCCCTGCCGTGAGAGCCCGATGGCGTATGAGCCGGAGAAGCTCTGCTGGTGCAGGCCGCGTAGGAAGGCGCCGAGATGGATCTCATGGAGCCGCCAGAACCCAGGCAGGCGGTACTACGCCTACGTGGATGCCATGGTAAGTTTCATTTTAGTTATACTTTTTTGTTCATTAGATCTTCTCCCCTCTCAAACACTGATTTCTGTTGGTACAGCATGTGTTGGAAATAATGCCCTAGAGGCAATAATAAAATGGTTATTATTATATTTCCTTGTTCATAATAATTGTCTATTGTTCATGCTTTAATTGTGTTATCCGAAAATCGTAATACATGTGTGAATACATAGACCATAACATGTCCCTAGTGAGCCTCTAGTTGACTAGCTCGTTGATCAATAGATGGTTACGGTTTCCTGACCATGGACATTGGATGTCATTGATAACGGGATCACATCATTAGGAGAATGATGTGATGGACAAGACCCAATCCTAAGCATAGCACTAGATCGTGTAGTTCGTTTGCTAAAGCTTTTCTAATGTCAAGTATCATTTCCTTAGACCATGAGATCGTGCAACTCCCGGATGCCGTAGGAATGCTTTGGGTGTACCAAACGTCACAACGTAACTGGGTGGCTATAAAGGTGCACTACAGGTATCTCCAAAAGTGTCTGTTGGGTTGGCTCGGATCGAGACTGGGATTTGTCACTCCGTATGACGGAGAGGTATCTCTGGGCCCACTCGGTATTGCATCATCATAATGAGCTCAATGTGACTAAGTAGTTAGTCACGGGATCATGCATTACGGAACGAGTAAAGTGACTTGCCGGTAACGAGATTGAATGAGGTATTGGGATACCGACGATCGAATCTCGGGCAAGTAAAGTACCGATTGACAAAGGGAATTGTATACGGGATTGCTTGAATCCTCGACATCGTGGTTCATCCGATGAGATCATCGTGGAACATGTGGGAGCCAACATGGGTATCCAGATCCCGCTGTTGGTTATTGGCTAGAGAGGTGTCTCGGTCATGTCTGCATGATTCCCGAACCCGTAGGGTCTACACACTTAAGGTTCGATGACGCTAGGGTTATAAGGAAGGTTGGTATGTGATTACCGAATGTTGTTCGGAGTCTCGGATGAGATCCCGGACGTCACGAGGAGTTCCGGAATGGTCCGGAGGTAAAGATTTATATATGGGAAGTCACCATACGGTCACCGGAAATATTCGGGGGTATACCGGTATTGTACCGGGACCACTGGAGGGGTTCCGGGGGTCCACCGGGAGGGTCCACCTGCCCCGGAGGGCCTTATGGGCTGTAGGTGGAAGGGAACTAGCCCTTAGTGGGCTGGGCGCCAACCCCCCTAGGGCCCATGCGCCTAGGGTTTGGGGGGAACCCTAAAGGGGGGGCGCCCCCCCCCTTGCTTGCGGGGCAAGCTCCCTCCCCCCTTGGCCGCCGCCCCCCCTCTAGATCTCATCTAGAGGGGCCGGCCCCCTTCCCCCTTCTCCCTATAAATAGAAGGGTGAGGGGTGTTGGAAATATGCCCTAGAGGCAATAATAAATGGTTATTATTATATTTCTTTGTTCATGGTGATTGTCTATTATTCATGATATAATTGTATTGTCCGGAAATCGTAATACATGTGTGAATACATAGACCACAACCTGTCCCTAGTAAGCCTCTAGTTGACTAGCTCGTTGATCAACAGATAGTCATGGTTTCCTGACTATGGACATTGGATGTCATTGATAACGGGATCACATCATTAGGAGAATGATGTGATGGACAAGACCCAATCCTAAGCATAGCATAAAAGATCGTGTAGTTTCGTTTGCTAGAGCTTTTCCAATGTCAAGTATCTTTTCCTTAGACCATGAGATCGTGCAACTCCCGGATACCGTAGGAGTGCTTTGGGTGTGCCAAACGTCACAACGTAACTGGGTGACTATAAAGGTGCACTACGGGTATCTCCGAAAGTGTCTGTTGGGTTGGCACGGATCGAGACTGGGATTTGTCACTCCGTGTGACGGAGAGGTATCTCTGGGCCCACTCGGTAATGCATCATCATAATGAGCTCAATGTGACTAAGGCGTTAGTCACGGGATCATGCATTGCGGTACGAGTAAAGAGACTTGCCGGTAACGAGATTGAACAAGGTATTGGGATACCGACGATCGAATCTCGGGCAAGTAACATACCGATTGACAAAGGGAATTGATACGGGATTGATTGAATCCTCGACACCGTGGTTCATCCGATGAGATCATCGTGGAACATGTGGGAGCCAACATGGGTATCCAGATCCCGCTGTTGGTTATTGACCGGAGAGGCGTCTCGGTCATGTCTGCATGTCTCCCGAACCCGTAGGGTCTACACACTTAAGGTTCGGTGACGCTAGGGTTGTAGAGATATGTGTATGCGGAAACCCGAAAGTTGTTCGGAGTCCCGGATGAGATCCCGGACATCACGAGAGGTTTCGGAATGGTCCGGAGGTGAAGAATTATATATAGGAAGTCATGTTTCGGCCACCGGGAAAGTTTCGGGGGTTACCGGTATTGTACCGGGACCACCGGAAGGGTCCCGGGGGTCCACCAGGTGGGGCCACCTATCCCGGAGGGCCCCGTGGGCTGAAGTGGGAAGGGAACCAGCCCCTAGTGGGCTGGGCGCCCCCCCCCATGGGCCTCCCCCCATGCGCCTAGGGTTGGGAACCCTAGGGTGGGGGAGCTTCCCACTTGCCTTGGGGGGCAAGGCAACCCCTTCCCCCCCTTTGGCCGCCGCCCCCCCTTGGGATCCCATCTCCAGGGCCGGCGCCCCCCCCCCCAAGGGGCCCATATAAAGGGGGGGAGGGAGGGCAGCAACACTACAGCCTTGGGCGCCTCCCTCCTCCCCTGCTACACCTCTCCGTCTCGCAGAAGCTCGGCGAAGCCCTGCCGAGACCCGCTACATCCACCACCACGCCGTCGTGCTCCTGGATCTCCATCAACCTCTCCTTCCCCCTTGCTGGATCAAGAAGGAGGAGACATCGCTGCACCGTACGTGTGTTGAACGCGGAGGTGCCGTCCGTTCGGCACTCGGTCATCGGTGATTTGGATCACGGCGAGTACGACTCCGTCATCCACGTTCATTGGAACGCTTCCGCTCGCGATCTACAAGGGTATGTAGATGCACTCCTTTCCCCTCGTTGCTAGTATACTCCATGGATGCATCTTGGTGAGCGTAGGAAAATTTTAAATTATGCTACGATTCCCAACAGTGGTATCAGAGCCAGGCCTATGCGTAGTTACTATGCACGAGTAGAACACAAAGCAGTTGTGGGCGTTGAGTTTGCCAATTCTTCTTGCCGCTACTAGTCGTTTCTTGTTTCGGCGGCATTGTAGGATGAAGCGGCCCGGACCGACCTTACACGTACGCTTACGTGAGACAGGTTCCACCGACTGACATGCACTAGTTGCATAAGGTGGCTAGCGGGTGTCTGTCTCTCCTACTTTAGTCGGAACGGATTCGATGAAAAGGGTCCTTATGAAGGGTAAATAGAAATTGGCAAATCACGTTGTGGTCATACGTAGGTAAGAAAACGTTCTTGCTAGAAACCTACAAACCACGTAAAAACTTGCAACAACAATTAGAGGACGTCTAACTTGTTTTTGCAGCAAGTGCTATGTGATGTGATATGGCCAGAAGATGTGATGAATGATATATGTGATGTATGAGATTGATCATATTCTTGTAATAGGAATCACGACTTGCATGTCGATGAGTATGACAACCGGCAGGAGCCATAGGAGTTGTCTTTATTATTTTGTATGACCTGCGTGTCATTGAATAACGCCATGTAATTTACTTTACTTTGTTGCTAAACGCGTTAGCCATAGAAGTAGAAGTAATCGTTGGCGTGACGACTTCATGAAGACACAATGATGGAGATCATGGTGTCATGCCGGTGACGAAGATGATCATGGTGCCCCGAAGATGGAGATCAAAGGAGCATAATGATATTGGCCATATCATGTCACTATTTGATTGCATGTGATGTTTATCATGTTTTTGCATCTTATTTGCTTAGAACGACGGTAGTAAGTAAGATGATCCCTTATGATAATTTCAAGAAAGTGTTCACCCTAACTGTGCACCGTTGCGAAGGTTCGTTGTTTCGAAGCACCACGTGATGATCGGGTGTGATAGATTCTAACGTTCGAATACAACGGGTGTTGACGAGCCTAGCATGTACAGACATGGCCTCGGAACACACGCAATACACTTAGGTTGACTTGACGAGCCTAGCATGTACAGACATGGCCTCGGAACACGGAGGACCGAAAGGTCGAGCATGAGTCGTATAGAAGATACGATCAACATGGAGATGTTCACCGATCTTGACTAGTCCGTCTCACGTGATGATCGGACACGGCCTAGTTAAACTCGGATCATGTTTCACTTAGATGACTAGAGGGATGTCTATCTGAGTGGGAGTTCATTAAATAATTTGATTAGATGAACTTAATTATCATGAACTTAGTCTAAAATCTTTACACTATGTCTTGTAGATCAAATGGCCAACGTTGTCCTCAATTTCAACGCGTTCCTAGAGAAAACCAAGCTGAAAGATGATGGCAGCAACTATACGGACTGGGTCCGGAACCTGAGGATCATCCTCATAGTAGCCAAGAAAGATTATGTCTTAGAAGCACCGCTAGGTGAAGCACCAATCCCTGAGAACCAAGACGTTATGAACGCTTGGCAGCAGCGTGCTGATGATTACTCCCTCGTTCAGTGCGGCATGCTTTACAGCTTAGAACCGGGTCTCCAAAAGCGTTTTGAGAAACATGGAGCATATGAGATGTTCGAGGAGCTGAAATTGGTTTTCCAAGCTCATGCCCGGGTCGAGAGATATGATGTCTCCGACAAGTTCTTCAGCTGTAAAATGGAGGAGAACAGTTCTGTTAGTGAGCACATACTCAGAATGTCTGGGTTGCACAACCGCTTGACTCAGCTGGGAGTTAATCTCCCGGATGACGCGGTCATTGACAGAATCCTTCAGTCGCTTCCACCAAGCTTCAAGAGCTTTGTGATGAACTACAATATGCAGGGGATGGAAAAGACCATTCCTGAGGTATATTCAATGCTGAAATCAGCTGAGGTAGAGATCAGAAAAGAACATCAAGTGTTGATGGTGAATAAAACCACTAAGTTCAAGAAGGGCAAGGGTAAGAAGAACTTCAAGAAGGACGGCAAGGGAGTTGCCGCGCCCGGTAAACCAGTTACTGGGAAGAAGTCAAGAATGGACCCAAGCCCGAGACTGAGTGCTTTTATTGCAAGGGAAGTGGTCACTGGAAGCGGAACTGCCCCAAATACTTAGCGGACAAGAAGAAGGCCGGCAACACCAAAGGTATATGTGATATACATGTAATTGATGTGTACCTTACCAGTACTCGTAGTAGCTCCTGGGTATTTGATACCGGTGCGGTTGCTCATATTTGTAACTCAAAACAGGAACTACGGAATAAACGGAGACTGGCGAAGGACGAGGTGACGATGCGCGTCGGGAATGGTTCCAAGGTCGATGTGATCGCCGTCGGCACGCTACCTCTGCATCTACCCACGGGATTAGTTTTAAACCTCAATAATTGTTATTTAGTGCCAGCTTTGAGCATGAACATTGTATCTGGATCTCGTTTAATTCGAGATGGCTACTCATTTAAATCCGAGAATAATGGTTGTTCTATTTATTTGAGAGATATGTTTTATGGTCATGCCCCGCTGGTCAATGGTTTATTTTTGATGAATCTCGAACGTGATGTTACACATGTTCATAGTGTGAATACCAAAAGATGTAAAGTTGATAACGATAGTCCCACATACTTGTGGCACTGCCGCCTTGGTCACATTGGTGTCAAGCGCATGAAGAAGCTCCATGCAGATGGACTTTTGGAGTCTCTTGATTACGAATCATTTGACACGTGCGAACCATGCCTCATGGGTAAGATGACCAAGACTCCGTTCTCCGGAACAATGGAGCGAGCAACCAACTTATTGGAAATCATACATACCGATGTGTGCGGTCCAATGAGTGTTGAGGCTCGCGGAGGATATCGTTATGTTCTCACTCTCACTGATGATTTAAGTAGATATGGGTATGTCTACCTAATGAAACACAAGTCTGAAACCTTTGAAAAGTTCAAGGAATTTCAGAGTGAAGTTGAGAATCAACGTGACAGGAAAATAAAATTCTTACGATCAGATCGTGGTGGAGAATATTTAAGTCACGAGTTTGGTACACACTTAAGGAAATGTGGAATAGTTTCACAACTCACGCCGCCTGGAACACCTCAGAGAAATGGTGTGTCCGAACGTCGTAATCGCACTCTATTGGATATGGTGCGATCTATGATGTCTCTTACCGATTTACCGCTCTCATTTTGGGGCTATGCTTTAGAGACTGCCGCATTCACTTTAAATAGGGCTCCGTCGAAATCCGTTGAGACGACACCGTATGAATTATGGTTTGGGAAGAAACCTAAGCTGTCGTTTCTAAAAGTTTGGGGATGCGATGCTTATGTCAAGAAACTTCAACCTGAAAAGCTCGAACCCAAGTCGGAAAAATGCGTCTTCATAGGATACCCTAAGGAAACTATTGGGTATACCTTCTACCTCAGATCCGAAGGCAAGATCTTCGTTGCCAAGAACGGGTCCTTTCTGGAGAAGGAGTTTCTCTCGAAAGAATTGAGTGGGAGGAAAGTGGAACTTGATGAGGTGATAGTCACCCCTTCCGAACCGGAAAGTAGCGCAGCGCGGGAAAATGTTCCTGTGGTGCCTACACCGACTGGGGAGGAAGTTAATGATGATGATCATGAAGCTTCAGATCAAGTTACTGAACTTCGTAGGTCCACAAGGACACGTTCCGCACCAGAGTGGTACGGCAACCCTGTCCTGGAAATCATGTTGTTAGACAATGGTGAACCTTCGAACTATGAAGAAGCGATGGCGGGCCCGGATTCCGACAAATGGCTAGAAGCCATGAAATCCGAGATAGAATCCATGTATGAAAACAAAGTATGGACTTTGACTGACTTGCCCGATGAGCGGCGAGCCATAGAAAACAAATGGATCTTTAAGAAGAAGACGGACGCAGATGGTAATGTGACCATCTACAAAGCTCGACTTGTCGCTAAGGGTTATCGACAAGTTCAAGGGGTTGACTACGATGAGACTTTCTCACCCGTAGCGAAGCTGAAGTCCGTCCGAATCATGTTAGCAATTGCCGCATACTATGATTATGAGATATGGCAGATGGACGTCAAAACGGCATTCCTTAACGGCTTCCTTAAGGAAGAGTTGTATATGATGCAGCCGGAAGGTTTTGTCGATCCTAAGAATGCTAACAAAGTATGCAAGCTCCAGCGCTCAATCTATGGGCTGGTGCAAGCATCTCGGAGTTGGAACATTCGCTTTGATGAGATGATCAAAGCGTTTGGGTTTACACAGACTTATGGAGAAGCCTGTGTTTACAAGAAAGTGAGTGGGAGCTCTGTAGCATTTCTCTTATTATATGTGGATGACATATTATTGATGGGAAATGATATAGAATTCTTGGAAAGTATAAAGGCCTATTTGAATAAGTGTTTTTCAATGAAGGACTTGGAGAAGCTGCTTATATATTAGGCATCAAGATCTATAGAGATAGATCAAGACGCCTCATTGGTCTTTCACAGAGTACATACCTTGACAAGATATTGAAGAAGTTCAATATGGATCAGTCCAAGAAGGGGTTCTTGCCTGTATTGCAAGGTGTGCAATTGAGCACGGCTCAATGCCCGACCACGGCAGAAGATATAGAAAAGATGAGTGTCATCCCCTATGCCTCGGCCATAGGGTCTATTATGTATGCCATGCTGTGTACCAGACCTGATGTAAACCTTGCCGTAAGTTTGGTAGGAAGGTACCAAAGTAATCCCGGCATGGAACACTGGACAGCGGTCAAGAATATCCTGAAGTACCTGAAGAGGACTAAGGATATGTTTCTCGTTTATGGAGGTGACGAAGAGCTCGTCGTAAAGGGTTACGTCGACGCTAGCTTCGACACAGATCTGGATGACTCGAAGTCACAGACCGGATACGTGTATATTTTGAATGGAGGAGCAGTAAGCTGGTGCAGTTGCAAGCAAAGCGTCGTGGCGGGATCTACATGTGAAGCGGAGTACATGGCAGCCTCGGAGGCAGCACAGGAAGCAGTCTGGATGAAGGAGTTCATTACCGACCTAGGGGTGATTCCCAATGCGTCGGGCCCGATGACTCTCTTCTGTGACAACACTGGAGCTATTGCCCTTGCGAAGGAGCCCAGGTTTCACAGGAAGACCAGGCATATCAAGCGTCGCTTCAACTCCATTCGTGAAAGTGTTCAAAATGGAGACATAGATATTTGTAAAGTACATACGGACCTGAATGTAGCAGATCCGTTGACTAAACCTCTCCCTAGAGCAAAACATGATCAACACCAGGACGCAATGGGTGTTCGATTCATCACAATGTAACTAGATTATTGACTCTAGTGCAAGTGGGAGACTGTTGGAAATATGCCCTAGAGGCAATAATAAATGGTTATTATTATATTTCTTTGTTCATGATAATTGTCTATTATTCATGCTATAATTGTATTGTCCGGAAATCGTAATACATGTGTGAATACATAGACCACAACGTGTCCCTAGTAAGCCTCTAGTTGACTAGCTCGTTGATCAACAGATAGTCATGGTTTCCTGACTATGGACATTGGATGTCATTGATAACGGGATCACATCATTAGGAGAATGATGTGATGGACAAGACCCAATCCTAAGCATAGCATAAAAGATCGTGTAGTTTCGTTTGCTAGAGCTTTTCCAATGTCAAGTATCTTTTCCTTAGACCATGAGATCGTGCAACTCCCGGATACCGTAGGAGTGCTTTGGGTGTGCCAAACGTCACAACGTAACTGGGTGACTATAAAGGTGCACTACGGGTATCTCCGAAAGTGTCTGTTGGGTTGGCACGGATCGAGACTGGGATTTGTCACTCCGTGTGACGGAGAGGTATCTCTGGGCCCACTCGGTAATGCATCATCATAATGAGCTCAATGTGACTAAGGCGTTAGTCACGGGATCATGCATTGCGGTACGAGTAAAGAGACTTGCCGGTAACGAGATTGAACAAGGTATTGGGATACCGACGATCGAATCTCGGGCAAGTAACATACCGATTGACAAAGGGAATTGATACGGGATTGATTGAATCCTCGACACCGTGGTTCATCCGATGAGATCATCGTGGAACATGTGGGAGCCAACATGGGTATCCAGATCCCGCTGTTGGTTATTGACCAGAGAGGCGTCTCGGTCATGTCTGCATGTCTCCCGAACCCGTAGGGTCTACACACTTAAGGTTCGGTGACGCTAGGGTTGTAGAGATATGTGTATGCGGAAACCCGAAAGTTGTTCGGAGTCCCGGATGAGATCCCGGACGTCACGAGAGGTTCCGGAATGGTCCGGAGGTGAATAATTATATATAGGAAGTCAAGTTTCGGCCACCGGGAAAGTTT
>NC_057796.1:495420464-495440240 GCF_018294505.1 Triticum aestivum
AAGCCCTGCCGAGACCCGCTACATCCACCACCACGCCGTCGTGCTGCTGGATCTCCATCAATCTCTCCTTCCCCCTTGCTGGATCAAGAAGGAGGAGACGTCGCTGCACCATACGTGTGTTGAACGCGGAGGTGCCGTCCGTTCGGCACTCGGTCATCGGTGATTTGGATCACGGCGAGTACGACTCCGTCATCCACGTTCATTGGAACGCTTCCGCTCGCGATCTACAAGGGTATGTAGATGCACTCCTTTCCCCTCGTTGCTAGTATACTCCATGGATGCATCTTGGTGAGCGTAGGAAAATTTTAAATTATGCTACGATTCCCAACAAGGGGAGGGCTGCAGCACCACATCCAGGGCGCAGCCCCTCCCCTCCCCAACACCTCTCCTCCTCCGCGTGTGCTTGGCGAAGCCCTGCCGGAGAACTGTCACTCCACCACCACCACGCCGTCGTGCTGCTGTTGGAGCCTTCTTCCTCAACCTCTCCTTCCTCCTTACTGGATCAAGGCGTGGGAGACGTCACCGCTCCGTACGTGTGTTGAACGCGGAGGTGCCGTCCGTTCGGCGCTTGGATCATCGGTGATTTGGATCACGACGAGTACGACTCCATCAACCCCGTTCTCTTGAACGCTTCCGCTCGCGATCTACAAGGGGATGTAGATGCACTCCTCCCCTCTCGTTGCTAGTAAACTCCATAGATTGATCTTGGTGATGCGTAGAAAATTTTAATTTCTGCTACGATCCCCAACAGTGGCATCATGAGCTAGGTCTATGCGTAGTTTCTATGCACGAGTAGAACACAAGTTGTTGTGGGCGTCGATTTTGTCAATTTACTTGCTGTTACTAGTCTTATCTTGATTCGGCGGCATCGTGGGATGAAGCGGCCCGGACCGACCTTACACGTACGCTTACGTGAGACAGGTTCCACCGACTGACATGCACTAGTTGCATAAGGTGGCTAGCGGGTGTCTGTCTCTCCCACTTTAGTCGGATCGGATTCGATGAAAAGGGTGGGGTGGGCCACTGATGGCTACTGGTCCACTGATGGCTACTGGTAGGGTGGGCCACCCATATCTCTGCCAGCTTCACCCTGTCCTCCATGGACAGCGCGCCCTCCTCCTCCAAATCCTCGTCGTCTGCGCTGGAGTAGTATGAACTGGAGCCGTCGACGTCGTCCAGACCTAAGTGGTCATCGGGGCCGAGGCCAGGAAGGTCCCCGTACCCGCCCGCGCCGTCGACGCCGCCGGGAGTCGCTGCCGCCATCGCCTGAGAGGGGAGAGGAAGACGAGGGCGAGGGGAGAGGAAACTAGGGTTCGTCGCGTACGGGTTCGACCGGACCGGACCAAGCTACTTGGTGCGACCGAGCAGGCTGGGATGAGTGACCGCGCGGGTGCGGGTGCGCGCGGGTAGGCCACCGTGGCACCTGACAAGTGGAGCCGGTCAGTCAGATACGTGGTCAATACGAGCTTATACGGCTGTCAGACCGTTTTGCAACACTTAGACTTAGAGTTGGCACTGCATGGCAAAAAAAATGACTACTGATACTGATTCGTCACAACGTGCCGTAGTATGGTAGTGTCTTGCAATTAACTCCTGGCTGCGGGAGTGGCAGCTACCCGGCCACACCACCTAACAGGAAGGCCGGCCGCTCCTCCTACCTACTCAACGGTGCACAGAGACTGGGTGACCGACTAGCCCTAACTTGTGGTGTACCATTCCGCTGTCTACTCCCCTCCACATACACGGGAAATTAAAAAAGCGACTAGCAAGGACAAGAACTGAGCTCTCGAAAATTGACACGCGAACCTCCTCGTCAAGTGGCCAAATGGACTCTGCATCACTCACACACTCGCTCACGTCCTGAGGAGCCACGTGTTTCCAGGGGGCGGGTGTGGCATTATGACCGGGCGATTTTTTTCACCGGTGCTACCTGAGAGGCTGCGCAGCTTCAAAACCCGGTCGTGGTGCGAGGCGGAAGAAGCTGGAACTTATCTCCCGCGTTGGCTGTTGGATATAGAGCAAGCTTCAAAGGGGACTCGATAGCCTCAAATTTGGAGGCTATAAGCTCTTTTCGAGCGAGCTTCGTAAATTATGGCGATCCAAAGGCATGTTAACAACTTTGTCAGAGTGTCAGTTTAAATCAAAGTCATCGTAATGACAATTAATTATCATGACAATGGCTAGCAAGTGTTCGATAAGACCACCCTGCGCGCGCCAGCAGTAAGCTACCCTGCCGGACACACCGCACACCACGTAGGCATGTAATAAGAAGAAGAAGAAGAAGAGCAGCGAGCGGCCGCTCCTCCTACCTACCCAAAACCCAACGTAGCTGGTGACGTAGCTGTCGTCACTAGCTAGCTAGCTCCAACATAGGTAAACAACGACTAGCAAAGACAAGAGCTGAGCTTTCGAAAATTGACTAGAGAACCTCCTCCTCCTCAAGTGGCCAAATGGACTCTGCATCACTCACTCACTCACTTCACTCACGCTCACGCAGGCCCGTCGTGGACCTGTGTGAGCTCCTCATCGCCTACGGCAACACGGTGGTCTTGCCGCCGCATTCGGGCACAACATTGTGTGCATTTGTATGAAGAAGGCAACGAGGGGCTCACGGCGGAGGTGCAGATGTGGCGGCCTGGATTCGCCGGCCGGCGAGGGGTGTTGGAGCGAGTTGCTGCCGCTCTCTCTGATGCACATAGGTGCTTGATGTATTGCCAACGAGAGAGGAGGAGGAAGAAGAAGACCAAGTCAACATTGTATGTGGCATATTGTTTTTGCCAACCCAGCCCAATCGTCGCTCCGACTAGTTAGTGACATCATCAAAGCAATTACCATTGTATATAAACCATGCATGTATCAGTTCCAAATTACCGATGTCCTGTGTGCTTACTATGAAGACGAAATAAGCATGGGCATGCACGTCTCCTTCCAGTGCCGCGTTCAAAAGTACGTGCCAAACACTTGGATATGGCATTTTCTTTTTCTTAACAAGCATATCAGAAAAGGGTTCCTCCGCTTTGTATTACAAAGCAATCAACACCGACAACATTGCAAATGCTGGGGGCGAGCAGCACAACAAGCCCAAAAAAAAGAGAAAGAAAGAAGAAGCAGATGCCAACAACGGCAGCTCGACAAAGCGCGGGTGACCCGCCACCGCTGCGCCCTCCGGACTCGACCCACAAACCAAGGCTTCGATCCACCGTGTACCAAGCAGCACCTCTAGGAAGGAATGTGACGCCGACGACGCTGCTACCCGGACAAGTCCTGGTGTTTCCCCCGACACGCGGAGGGGAGTGGGGGATGGATACCACCGACGCCTTCCAGGAAGGGATGACGGCACCCGCAGGCGACACCCCATCGGAGCCGGAAGGACCGGCAAGGATTTCTCCCGCATTCCCAACCCCCATCACCCAACCAGGCCAGAGCCAACCATCCATCTTGTCGCCCACCTGTATGCGCCACCGTGGTCTTGCCGCCACCCACGCCGCCTCACTGAGAACACCACCATGAGGCCAAGAAGACGGAGAGAGAAGGCGCTAGGCGTCGGGAGCAGCGACACCGAAGCCATGCGGGAGGGAACCATCTCCACCGTCGTCGTGCGGGAAGCCCGTGCATTCGGCACCGTCGCGGTCGCCGTCCGGACGTGGCAGCAGGGCACACCAGGCCACCCCTGGCCTGGTCAGGCCCAAATCGGGCCCGCTAAGCCCGGCCGGCCATGCTGCAGCAGGGCGGCGCTGGCGCCGCCAGCATCCACCAGCACGACACACCTCCTCTGCCTCCCGGGAGCCACGCAGACGCCGCACCCTGTCGCCGGCCCGCCCCGACCCAGATGGGGCCCAAGGGCCCAAATCTGGGCCGAGCAGGCGCCACCAGACCCCGCCGCCGCGCCACCCCGCTGCGAACGGCAGCGCCGCCGCCCAGCTGATCTCCCGCGCGCCATCAGGACACACCGCCGCCGCGCCGGACCGACGCCGCCTAGGGACACCTCCCGGATCCGTGCCATCCCGCGCCAGAACACCACCAAGAAGGGAAAGGCCAGGGGCCGCGTCGCCGGGGCCAGGCTCAGAGGCGGGCGGCGGAGAGGGATGGGAGAGGGAGGGGCTTGGGGAGGAGGGGGCCGGGTGCGGCTGGTCGCCCGTAGGGGCGACACGGTCACGAGAGACGACGAAGGGGATCTTATTCAAAGGTTTTTCCGAGAACAAGCATAGAAAGGAGAATTTTGGTGTTCACGAGCCGTCTAAGTATCCTCCCAAGTCCCAATGCTCTATGTAGGAGTACGTGGTAATGCATCGCACAAACTTTCCATCTCCTCTCATGTTTTGTGACACTTGTTTAATTGCATGCATGGCACAAACTTTCCAATTTTTCTGATCATGTGATCAGAGCAAAGATAACTTATCGAGTACTGGCACCTCTTGATAAGTTATCTTTGCTTGATAAGTTATCTTTGCTCTGATCACATGATCGGAAACATCACACGAAGGCGAAGCAGGGGATGCTCAGGTTTCAAGCTCCAAAACCTTACATGTGTTGAGGATTCACAGATAGTACTTGAGCAAACATAGACCAGCATAGTACGGTACATGAGACAGCCGCTGGCAGATCATTACTACTCTCTTCACATAATTATTACAATGACGACCCAACACGCCAATATTAGAGCATCACAGGCTTCAGCGGGTAGAACATGACGTTCCTCACACTGTCCTTCAGAGATGTCATGAACTGAAGATAAGAATCTCTGAAGATATCAACGTCCAGATCAGTTTAGTTAACTTCCGATACCGCTTTGTTTATGATCATCCAAGGACACTCGTTGAAGGAGTGGTTGGCCGTTAATTTTGGCGTGCCAAACGTAGTCTGTTCCTTTAGCACTGTAGCTGTCATTTTCTTGCCGTTACTCCTTTCTTTCTGTTGATCGGCGTCACTCGCTGTGGTATAAAGCTGAGCTTGTAAGTTGTAACCCCAAATGGGATTATCTACCAAATACCTAATACAAGAACCCTAGACGCCCCCATGATCTGTAGCGATAATGTTTAGTTCATGATACTGTAGCTACTCCGTGATTATTGTACCTTGCAGTTTGTGAAAATACTGTAGCTCTATTGAAGAATTTGCAAACCAAATTTTGGAAACGATTGAATGTTACTTTTTTGGAAAATGCTGAACATTTTTTGAAACCATGAAATAAAAATTGAAATTCCAAACCAAAAAATCCCAACATTTATTGAGAACTAGGGTAAAATTTGAAATAATTTTTTTGAAACGTGAATTTTTAAAAAAAATACTTGAAGAAAAAAGTTGAAATTCCAAACAATTTAAAAAAAAAGTGAACACTGTGATAAATTTCGAAATGTCAAACATTTTTTTAAACGTGAACAAAAAGTTGAAATTCCTACCAATTTCTAATTTTTTAAATATTTTGAAGAAATTTCAAACATTTTTTTAAAACATGAACATTTTTTGAAAAAGTGAAAAATAATTAAAACATGACCAATTTTAAAAATTTGTGTTGTTTGATGTGCATAGGAATGTGGCGACGAGGTTGCTAGACAGCTCTACAGAGATGTCCCCGGTGAGATCCTTGGGCAGTCGTCGGGGTGGGAAGACAAACAGACAATCTGTCCAGGGGAAGGACACGGTTATATAGTGGGTAGAAACCAGGGGGAACATTAGGATGGGCCTGGTTTCTGTTATAAAACTTGTGCGTGAAATATCGGATCATAATACGTTGTTACTCTCCTCGGGAGAAGAGGGACGTGAGGCCCCTAAACCTAGAGAGTTCCGTTTCGACCTGACATGGATTAAAGATGAAATTTTCATGATGATTGTTGAGGATATCTGGTCTAGGAAAGTCAATTCTTCAGACCCTATAGATATTCTCAACATCAAGTTAAGAAGGATTAAAACTTACTTCAAGGGTTGGGGGTCCAATAAATACGGTCATGACAAAAAAAAGGAAAGAGGAGCCTAGGATGGAACTATCCATGTTGGAGGAGTTCTCCAGAACTTTATAACAGAAAAGTTGATATTTGTGTTGAGCTACATGAGCTGTTTGTCAATGAGGAGATCTTTTGGTTGCAGCAGTCCCATGAGAGATGGCTGCTTAAAGGCGATTTTCACAAAATAGCTAATGGTCGTAAGAGAAAGAACACTATTCATTCGCTTAGGGTGGGGGACTCCGAGGTGGAGGGCACTGATGATCTGATTGCCCACGCCACTAAATATCATAAGGAGCTCTTTGGCCTAGCCCCTGGTAACCAGTTTCACCTTGATCCCGAGACTTGGGCAGATGACAAGAGATTGAATGAAGATGATAATACTGATCTGTGTAGAGAGTTTACTGAATTAGAAGTGAAGGAAGCTTTGTTCGCTATGGAACCTAACAGAGCTCCCGGTCCTGTGTCAAGTTCTATCAGGCATGTTGGGAAATTGTCAAGGATGATATAATGTTGCTGTTTAAACACTTTCACAACAGGACGTTGGATGACCAGCATATTACTGAGACTCAAATCCTTCAAGGTTTGGTCGTTACAGATGGATTTTAAATTAATCAAAACTGTGATACAGCTTACTTCCATAGTACTGCAACAGTAGAGTTTTGACGATTGGATTATGTCTGTATTTTGGGACTGCTTCACTCCGCAATTTCAGCAGTGAAAAATGACAATTGGATTCTGAATTTCAAAGGAGCTACACTCTTGGATCATAAAATAAGTTGAGTGTACACAAAACTCCCCAAAACTTCACGGGCTCTTGTGGCCCATCCATCTAGCCCTCCTACCAAAAGCGGCAAAAGAATTGAGATATCTCCATCTCAATCACCTATAACTGGTTGCTTGTTAGCCATCTTGTCCGAGATCTTGCGATCTTCTCTTTTTTTTTCTCTAGGTATGAAAACTAAAACAAGAAAGATCTCCAAGGCTGGCGAAAAACAAAAAATATGTGAGCCTACTAGACAGACCAATTCAGTTCCAATTTACTCTACACTGTACACGAGCAAGCGAGCGGCCATCATAAGGTGAGCTTCACCCGTTGAGCTTCGCCAAGAACTGGTTCATATCATACTCGTCCGCGTACTGCGACTGGTCCCACAGCTCGTCCAGCCCACTCAGGATTGACTTGAGGCCCTTGCGACCCGGTTTCCCCTTGTTGCTCTCTTCTTCCGTGGCGCTCGAACTGCTTGGGAGAACCGACGCCTGCACATTGGAGATAGGATTAGGAATGAGTTCATACCACAGGGGAACTAGTTTGTCCCAACTATCTTACCTTTCTGGAAGCAGGGGTCGAAGTGAACAAATCGAGTAGCTGGTCAGTGTTCATGGTCTTCAGGCTAGCGTTCTCAGAGTTTATGACCGCGTTGGCGACCGACACCTTGAACCGCTGGAGACTCATCACTTTCTCCTCCAGGGTGCCGCGCATGATGAGACGGTGCACATTCACAACTTTCCTTTGGCCCAGACGATGTGCTCTGTCCATCGCCTGTCACAGCAGAATTACATTCATCAGAGGACAAAGTGATAATCTGAAGTCATTGATAGTCAGAAAAACTGCATATGGATTCTAATTAATGCGGGGGGAAATACGTTGTCCCTCTGTTCAGATGCAAAGACGAACCTGAAGATCCTTCATTGGGTTCCAATCATGTTCCATGAAGACCAAAGTGTCAGCAGACGTCAAATTCAAGCCCAGACCACCAACTGCAACAAACAAGAATCATTTAAGCAAAGCCTTTCTAGCGTACCAAGGAGTAAAACCCCCACTTCACAAGGAATTCCTTGAACCTACCATGAGTCGTTAGTAGAAGCACATCGATGGTTGGGTCCGAATTGAACGTTTTGACAATTTCAAATCTCTTGTCCGTTTGAACAGAGCCATCAAGCCGCAAATAGGTGACGCTGCAACATTATCAAAATCTCCCTGATCAGATGGCTTGCCTAGAAAGGCGATATGATGATATAATAATGCACATTAACTCTTGATGACTTTAAATGCTGCAGGAATATGAAATGGCAGCAAAATTACAATAAAACTAGCAGCCTAAATTAGTTTTTGGTCAATTTAATCAGTGGTATCCCAACTCAAATTTACACATTAGACAGTTCAGCAGCAGCAATTCTGAAATATTTAAGCACACAGGACTCCTTAAACAGTAAAACAGAAGGTGAGGCACATAATGGTACTACATACAGCAACGTTCTTCCAGATAATTTGCATCTGCTACTAATGTGAGAATACAGCACCAAATGGTATTTGCTGAATATAAAATAATGCATATCTAGATGCAACCAATACAGGTAGGAAAATGACATAAAACTCACCTTCTCATATGGGACTGAAACAGGTCCTTCTCAATAATGTCAAGGAAAGCCTACAGAAAAAGTTGAGAACAGAATAAGGATGAAATCAGAAGAGAGAAACAAGAGAGACATCACAGAGAAACAGACTCAGTACCTTATGTTGAGCAAAAATCAAAACTCTGTGTTGCCCAACAGCTGCAGAAGCATCAGGACTAGATATTTCTGATCCTATACCACACTCTTGCAATATCTCTTGAAGAGCAACAAGCTTAGGAGAGTGGTGCAGCTCATGCAGTTCATCACCAGTTCCCATACCTATTTCCTTTAGATGCTCCACAATATAGTCAGGTGGGCTTTCCCCAATTACAAGTAAAGGATGGCTGCAGAGCTTCAACAGGTATTGTAGTGCCTGCGTTATTACAAAAGAATATCGATCCATTTAGAGGGTAGTACTAAAACAGGGTACTACAGAATGAAGAAACAAGAAAGAGTTGGCAAACTGTAGCCACCTGGAACACATGGCGAGTTGCCTTTGGTTGAGAGGTGGATGGCTCTGATTCATCTGCTTTTACTATAGTTGAAATCTCTTCTTTCACGTTGGAGCTGGAGAACTTGTCATAAAGTTTCAGCTGTAAATGGCTGAGATTGCAATGTCTGTCCTGGATAATCTTCTCTGGAAGATCCGATAAGACTTCATCCTTGGTTCTTCTGAGTAGAAATGGCATGACCTGTGTATAGCAAGGTTAATTTATTTATCAGCAAGGCAACAATATTAGTGTTATTTCTAAATATGTAAGACACAAGATAAAAACCTGTTTGTGAAGTGCCTCCATTGCAAGAATGCCTGCTTCAGCATCCTTTGCTGAACATTTGGAATCTTTAGCTGCTATCAGTGGTTTCCCATATGTAGATTGGAACTGTGCAAAGCAATGTTTGGTCAGATTTCAGCATACCAAGATAGCTGCCAGCCTGCCATGATGGAATATGTGCTTTTGACGAGAGTAGTATGGATTGCATCTTTAGGGAAGAACTTATTTTCAGCTGGTTGAGGTCTAAATAAGAAAAGGTGTGTCTACTTTCTTTGGTTTGTATGTATTCCACTTCGAGGTTTATCATTCAAAGACTAGTTGAAATAAATAAATTTATGATGCAGCCTAGCACATACTAAACATCATATGTAAGAAAGTGTAATGGCTCATAGTTTTAGTTGTTGTGGTGTCTATAGACTCTAGAATAAAAATATACACATACCACGAAGGCCAGATGACCATTCTTCAACTAACAAGCAAATATTAATGAAGTCATTGTTGTTCAAATTCTAGTCTTAACTGATAATATTACGCCTGTGACTCTGATGGAACACACCATGATAGTTACTTTTAGATATGCTAGGCCAAATTCTAGTCATTGATAGTAACTCTGTGTTGGGATGTAGGGAGTAGGAGGCTAGAGCAGACTAAAAGTTACTACCAATCGGTTCCATAAGGAAGTACAGATTCATAGCACACAACTTACCTGTTTTTCTGTTCCAAGAAACCCTGGCATAAGGAAGTCAAATAGCGACCACAATTCCAATACATTGTTCTGCGGTTCAAGAGAATGTGTCAACTTATAGAAATAATTAAATCAATGGCAGCTAATTTACTATCCACAAAGGACACAGACATAAATGAATATGTGAACACAAATAGAGAGCAGCATAAGGTATACCTGAATAGGAGTTCCACTCAAGATAAGACGGTGCTGTGCTTTCAACTGCTTCACAGCAGACGTTATTTTAGATCTTGAGTTCTTTATTATGTGCCCTTCATCCAGAACACAATAGTTCCAAATGACACTCTCGAGAAAATCGATATCCTTGCGTATAATATCATACGATGTTATGATGACATTGAATTTATCGAATTGAGCACGGAGCGTCATCCTGTCTTGTGACGAGCCAATGTACTGAAGAGGTTTCATGATAGAGCTGTCTATGTATTTCTCCACTTCGTATTCCCAGTGTGCTACTAATGTAGAAGGACAGATAATCAAAGATTTTGGATCTTTGTCATCATTCCGTGCACGGGACTCGGCAATATCACTTGCTACGATAGCAGACGCCTGGAGTGTCTTGCCAAGCCCCATGTCATCACATAAAATTCCATGTAACTTAAACCGTCTAAGGAATGCTAACCAGTTGATTCCTTCTTGCTGGTACCTGACAAACAAGATTTTATTTTAAAAAAACATCAGAACAAACATAAACCTGCAGAGAGGCAATATACAGCAGAACATTTTTCAACATATGAAGCAAGCTAGACTCAACTTACATGACAAGTTCATTTTTATGCATGCAAAATAAACAATTTCAATAAAGTAGAATGCCATCATGAAGCCAAATTCTGACTAAGGAACTTTAATGATAGTTACAGACCTGCGCAACTCAACACTGAGATGAATGTTGAGCTTGTGATCATCGATTTGAGAGTTGTCAAGGAGTTGTTCCAGAAACTGCGCATCTTCTGTGCTGCTATATAAGCGCTCACTTAGTCCACTTGGTAGCGGAACTCCCTTCGCTAATGGCAGTAAAGGGACCAAAGCAGCGAAACTGTGAGTGACAGACTGCCTAACAGATCCATCAGGGTCGCTCATGCACCTCAGAAGAGGTACAACAAGGAAAGGAGCATAAGGAACCAACTCCACAGCCAAACCCTGAACAAGAAGGCTCAAAAGCATCCCAGCTCCTTGTCTTGCACACACAGAAGATGAATCCGACAACATTGGAATGGCATTTTCTATGACAACTACCATCACATTACCGGTCAGTGACTTCGCCATTGACGTGATACACCTGGCAGCAGCTAACCTAACAGCCACATGAGAATGACGCGCGCACCCAAGAATACAGGGAAGGAGCCTTAACAGCTGAGGCCTCAAGGGCTCAGGCAGGTGAGGTGTAATTGAACGAACAACCTGCAACAATCAGGCACACCATTAGAAGCATGGACATGTGACTGAAATGCAGCCAAATAAGTCTAGACTAAATGATTTGACATGACGATCTAAGCCTAGAGAATATAACTGTCACAGCCACATAACACTGAATCCACACTAAGTCCTGATGGAACAAACCTGGATGTTATTTATGAGGGACTGTGGGTCCTTATCCTCACAAGACCTGCCTAGTTGTGTGATACTTGGATCATCTTTCTGAATGTCATCTTCGATCTTAATAGGTTCAAGAAACTCGGTAAGGCAATCCCACAACTTGGGAAGTTTTTCGAATAATGATGATCCAAATTTCTCACAGAGATGCTTTAAAGCCAACTCTGATCCACGACGACTTATATAACCTTCCGTTTTTGTTCTTTCTTCACCATCAGAATTCACATGACCCCTGGATTTGTGGTTGCTAAAACGCTTCCCGATTGACAACAAATTTTGGTCCTCGATAACCTGTATTGAATTGATAACAGCAGCTTGAGGTGTCTCGCTGATATCAGTGCATGCTAAGGTGCAGAGGTTCTTTGTAAGCTTGTCATTGGGGCCTGGCTTCCGACCAACACAACCAAAAATGAGCTCCGCAAGTGCATCTGCAGCTTTGTCTTGAAGTAGTTCCTCCTGCATGACATGGAAACATCTAAATTCATATGCTAAATTGACAAAGTAGAATTGCTAAAGTAAGCACAAGGCTACATGTTTTACCTGTTCTCTTTTTATTGCAGCCATTAAAGGTAAAATGACTGGATTCAACTTGCTTGGTAACCCCGACATCCAGACAACAGCAGAAGCCACTAAAGAAGAGACAGTGACGTGCAAATTGTTCTGCATAACAATATCAAATGAGTTAACTTATGTGAAGATGCAACCATGGACCGACCAAGAATAATGTAACACAGACCTTCAACATTTTAACACAAATATAAACAGACAATAATTGGAGAAGACACATACCTGAACACACTTCAAGTAGCCTGATGTGGACAACAGGCCTTGTTTAGCTGACTCTATGTTATTCAGGACAATTTTCTCACTGTCCGAAGGGAGATCAAACTCAGTGGGTAACGACAGCTTTGAAGCAAAATTAATAGCATCATCAACGCTCAGCATGTCAGCGTTAAAATTTAAGCTGCTGGCATAATCTTTGAAAACAGCACAAGACTCTACTGTGCGGAATAAATTAGTGGCTTCATTGCGCATCTTTGTGTATGTTCTTGCAAGTTCAGAATAGGGAAGCACAGAGCCTTTTGTTGGAAATGCCGGATCAGAGCAAGACAGCAAGTCCAAAAGATACTCTTTCACAGAGGAGAAGAAAGCTAGCAATGTGCCCACTGCAGCGAGATCTCTTCCTCTGAGATCTTTAAACCAAGAAACAATAACCATAGAAGCCACCTGGATCAACAAAACAGATCAGTACAATGCAAATAGTTCTGGAGTGAAGATATTAACACACTAATATAATGCGGCCATTTCTAACCTGTCTCTGGACTCCTGAGAGAGACATGACATCATTAGCAAGTGGAGTAAGAACAACTTGCCACGAGCCAACTGGCAACTTTGAGGCGAAAAGCCCAAGGGCCATTGCTGTTAGCACTCGTGTATGGGTAACAGATTTGTCAGAATCGGCCCCCACGATTATCTTTGGAACATTTGAAGAAAGATCGAATTGCTTCTCGTGTGAAGTATTTTCTCCTGTAGAACCAAAAGATATCATTCTTGAACTTTCATGTTCTAGCTTTGCAGATCTTATCTTTGCAGCTCTTGAACGGCTTCCTCGGGGAAGGGCAACTGGCATAAACATTTTTGTAGAATCCAATGTTGAGCCATACGGAGTCGTAGCAAGTTGCACCCAATTACTAAAATATGATATTGCAGCACACTCAAGGTCTTTCTCAGGGCACTGCAATATCCAAGATGGTTTTGTTTGTTAATACCATCCTATGATAGACAAGATTACTAAAGTTTCTGGGTATTTACAAACGGTAATGCTAAAACTCTGACGCCAGATTTTTAAACATGGCAAATTGAACGTTTTTTATGGCAACTTTAGTTGGGACGAGGATGGCAGTTTTAGTTTATGAGCATGGCAATTTCCTCACAAGAAAAAGAACAGAGGCGGATTTGCCATGCTTGCCAACTAAACTCGTCATCCTCAGTAAACACAAATTGCCATAAAAAAGGTTCGATTTGCCATGGTCAAAAATCTGACGTCAGATTTGTAGTGAAGTCTCTTTACAAAATGCCCAGAAGTCCAGAACATCAACCTGAAGTAGAAGTTTCCAAGCCCTTTCAGAAGATTGAAGAATCTCGTCATTCGACTCCAAAAGTATATTCTGGAAGGCAACCTGCAGTGAATCACCTAATATGGATGTAGGCCAGAAATTAGATGAGGCGTCTCCAGCTGAACTCCTGGTGTTGCAAACCTCAAGAAGCCTCTCCTACAAACAGTCAAAACTTCACAGTTAACTAGGAAAGCATAATGATACAACTGGACTCGCAAAATTCAGTATACATAATGGCGATGAAATTGCATTATTCCATACTTGAGGCTGAAAAAAAACAACTCAAAGTAGTATTTTACTAAAGAAAGTTGCCTAAAACATTAGCCTGATGGCTCAAAACTGATGCAAATGTAAGGCGTGGACTTGCACTGAAGGCAACAAAATTGCATTATTCAGTTCTTGCGACTGGCAAAAGTATCTCATGGCAGGTTGTTTCTTTAGTAAATAAAGCTGAAAAGGGGATTAGCCAGATGATTCAAAGCTGCTGAACTACACCGGCTGTAGAGACATGTGATTGAATGGTAATGACTGCTAATTTATATAAATCCATTCCAAAACTCTGGTGATTTCTTTAGTAAACAAAGTTGCAAAAGTAGCCAGATGGCTCAGACTGCTGCACCACATGGTTGTAGAAATTTCTCACTGAACAATGATGGTTCTTTGACTTCTTTCTAATAACTCAATTCAAAATATCCAGTGAATGCCTGATACATCAGCACAGTAAACCAAAGTGGATCCTAAATTCCAAGTAATTCTTACCAATGTTCGTATAGCAGAACGCCGGACTGATGTAATACTGTGTCTCATAAAAGGCCACAAACGGGGTGTCAGTGTGGCTAAAACATAAGGGTTCTCGCTGTATGCCAACTTGTCTTCTTGCTCAGCCATCTGAGTAGCTTTGTTTAGATCAAATTCTCTCTCGCTTAAGGCTGCCGTGCCAAGCATCTTTGGAACCATCTCTGGTTGCGAATATATCTCAGCTAACAAATTCATTACACTGAAATAGAAAAGAAATGTTAACAGTTTAGTTTCAGAAGATGAAAGAACAGCCGTAAATTGGTCAAATAATCTTTGGCTTATGCTCAACTTTACGCTAATGTATGTTTGCCACACGACACGAGATTGAGTGATACCTGCTTGTAGATGGGCTTAGGTCATCAAGGTCAAGCAATATATCCCATAACAACATCACAACTGAATTCAGCAATTGATCATTTAGTCTAACTAAAGAAGCAGCAGCCGGGATCAGGGCCTCTGCAGCTACAGCACGGACATCATCATCCGGATCTTCCAGACCAGCTTTACAAGCATGAAGGACATACTCAAACAGATCTTTAAGCATTTCCTGGCGAGGCAGAAAACGGTATTATCAATTTTGTATACAGATTGGGTATCAATTCATACATCAACAAGGATGAACAAGCCATTAACAGTGCACACTGGAGCATCTAGATTGACATGAGTTGTACAAAGCCCAAGGTGTAGTCAATCACATAACAGCGCAACATGGAAATAAAATCTTATATAGGTGATCAGTTGCTCGATTAGCAATCACCTTGCGAACCGCAACCAGGTATTTAATTCCAAGGAGGCTCCCATGACGAACTTCCCACTCTTGCCTGCGCTGAAAAAACAAATAAAAGAGATGACAGTGATGACAAAAGTGAATGTTTTGTTTTAGAAATGGATGATCATGAGACAGATAACTACAACACATACCTGCATTTGCAGCAAGATATTTAGTGTATGGCACACTAAAGAAGGATGCATGTACTTCAGAACAGCACCAAGAGCTTGAGCGCAAGTTTCACGGACAGGGGCAACCACTTGATCAGATACATAATCACCAAAGCTGCGAGCAGAAAAAGGTGTGCAGAAGTAAGGCAACCAAGAAAAGGATATATAAGCATGTCCATCCTGAAATCTAGAAATGCATACCGGTCCAGTGAGAGTGCACAAAGGAAACGAATTGCACAATCTTGAAGAAACTCCCAATTCTTCATACACGAGTACTTGGCCAATTTCATCAGTTTCACATATTTTGAATTGTCAGGAGCATGTACAACAGAACTTGGATTTGATACCGAGTTGAGTGCACTGTTGAGTGATGTACATGATGTTTCCACTTTAGACGGATCAGTTGAATTATCAAGCTGCAACTCTGGCTCGACCTTTACATGAGCAGAATTAGGTTCACCACTCGATACAGTGAGCACATTACTCAAACCTGCCTCGGCTTTGGAATCATCAGGATTGACCAGATCCTTATCCGCGTCAATGTCCATAAGCTCAGAAGGATTTGGCTTCTCCTCTTCCATATGTCTCTCCACAACTGGTTCAAGCATAATCTCAGAAGGATTTAGCTCTTCTTTCTTATGCCTCTTCAAAACCGGTTCAAGATGTTCCGCATCAATGTCTTCATTAAGATCAATACCATGAGGCTTTTTCAGGGTGTCAGAATCGGTTTTATCATCCAGATCAGCAAAAGGTGAGCTCAGATCAGGGAAATATACTCCAGCACAAGCACCTTGATGCGTCAAAATTTCCCTCAAAGCCATAATGGTGCCATGGCGAACTTCCCAAACTAAAAGGAAACAAAACTCAGTTAAAGGATATAAGCAACACAAAAAGAGACAAATGTTGGAGTTGGGACGTGCACTTACTAGGGTCAAACATGTCAAGAATAAGCTGATCAACAAACTGTTGAAAAGGCCATCTCCCACTGTCACTATACTCCACATTGTCTTCATCTGCAACTGTGTCAGAAGCATCCTGAAATTAGGGAAATGAAATTATCAAATCATCATGGATTGAAGACAAAGCCATCCTCCTAGGAATGCTACCGCAAAAGTAACGTCTAATTGCCAGACAAAGCAACAGCAATAACAAACTAGCAAATTTGCCCATGCATTAAGCACAAGAACATCAAGGCAAGTGAAGTGTATCAGCCAATTGCACCATGCCACATATGTAGGTATATTACAATCAAGCAATTGATACAAAACAAAATGTTACTGATTTTATGCTTTGAAATATTGAAAAAATAAAAATACTAGCAGGCATAAATTTGCTGATGCTTTAGATTATTTCAAAAATGAGGTATCTAATATATAAGTTAACCATCTCATGAAAGTAAGTCAAATATATTTTAGAATATGTGAATGATTGATCCTTACATTATATGTGCCAGCTTGGTCAGAAGAAGCTCCGTTGGACGATGCAGAACTTTTTAGCACAACCTCGTCATCCTCCGGTATAGACTTTGTATGATCCTTTGCATTGCTCTTTGCTTTACGCTTCAGCATATTACGTTCCCTGGCACTTAGCCGCTTAGGTCGAAAAGTAGAATGTTTTGGATACCTAGGAACCATGGAGGCAACCAAGTGCTGAATATTCTGACCACTATTATACGAATAAAATCCATTGTTTTGGACATTTGCACCCCAATAATTCTTTTGGGCAAGAAGATCCTCATCTTTGAAAACATCATTGAGATCCATAAACTGCTCGCACACATCGAGACCTGCACTAGAATAAGAAAGAAGTATGAAACCAATCCAAAATAACACTGGAAATATGCAAGTAGACATTATGGAAACAGCACACGAGATCCTATATGAGATCAGATAGCACTTTGCGT
Source organism: Triticum aestivum (assembly GCF_018294505.1). NCBI lineage: Eukaryota > Viridiplantae > Streptophyta > Magnoliopsida > Poales > Poaceae > Triticum > Triticum aestivum. The sequence continues at coordinate 495,437,669 of NC_057796.1, forward strand.
CACATATATTAAGCAAAAGGGAACGAAGGAGCAACTAATGATATAATACCTTTTTGACACTAATAATATTTTAACCCCTGCTCGCAATCTCAGCAAATCCAATAATAGATGTAAGCAGCGCAATATAATTGGTCAGAAAATTAGCTACTTAGTATTTAGTGATCACCAATATACAAATTCAAACTGATCGGCAGAATTCTAATGTATGGCACACAAGAAAATGCATTACAAAAATTGATATTACAATTAACTGACAAAAGGGCTAGTTATCCATCTTTAAATCTATAATCTCACAACAATCTATATTTTGTGAACACCGAAAAACAATAAGATGAAACATTAATTAAATCTTGGAAACAGATTGTGCTTTACCATATACATAGTAAGAAAAATAACATACCTAAACGCCGCCGAAGATTTTGCTTTTGGCGAGCTAAGCGGTCTGATGGATTCTTGCCATTATCGTTAGCAACATCGAATTCCTAGCAATCAAAACAGAGAGAACTCAAGTAGTCAGACCAAACTCTTTAGTTCATTGATGTGTTACGAAAGAAATCCAAAACATTTTAGTTGTGTTTATCAAATATTGAGGAGCAAGAATAATGGCACAAAAGATGCACCTGTCCACCCGATGACAACAAAGGAGACCCAAATTCCAGTACCCTGTTTATATCAAAGCTGTGACAAAAAGAACAGCATTATTAGTCTCTTCATTTTAAGAGATGGGAACAAGACAGAAAGAGGGAAGTAAACAAAACATTGGGAAACCAAATGCATCAAACCTTCCAAAAGCAAGCTCAGATGTTGCAGTAGTATCAGGGCGTGGCAATGCTGACGCAACATCACCAGTTTCATCAGATAACCCAGAAGCATGTTTTTCTGCTTCCACGGCTGCAAACAAATCTTTGACTGACGTGTGCTTGACATTCTCTGCTATGGAACCGATCGCCTGAGCTGCAGCAACCCTCGTGTCCCAATTCTTACTACGAAGGTACTGAGACACCTAAAATTGGCACATGAGAACATAACGTTCAGCCACCATTACGTGCATAATGCATAGAGAATGAAAGCTGGCCACTCTCCAGTAAACTATGCATAGCATATATGCTAACATGTTGATATCATAACAGTATGAGCCATAATTTAATCTGACTGAACATATGTGAGTACTTGGATTGCTCCATAAAAACACGAATCAACATTCGAACATGCATGCATGGGTGAGGTCATATATATATATAGCCAACAGAAGTGCTATTTGACGGATCAACTTAGACATAACCGAGGATGTAACATATAACAGAGGAAACAATGTAGGATGAATTCATGTGTTATCAAAGAAGAACAAGAATGAACTGATGCAGCTACAAGTCATGCATTCCTTCATACATTATGGCTTGAACAGCACAGCATGGAGCATACTAGGCGAACAGTTGAAGGGTTCCTTCCAGGTTTGCAAATCTCACAACATTAAAGTCTGTGGCATCGTGCACGTACCTTTTTCAACAGAGCATTTAGCTCCTGGGGATGTGTCCTTGCGATTTCTCCGATCTGGCGCGCGGCCGCGAACCTTGTCGCTTGCGTCGAACCGGCTAAGTCAGGTTAAAGGAAACTTTGCAGAAGAGATGATGGTGGTGATGAGGCAGTGAACATCACATAACAGTACATTATTATATATATAGGTTGGTAAACACTATGGTTATTTATTATTAAGCATGGCTAACTTGAAACTCTATTCCAACTGAGCTAGGTGAGGTTGAAGGAAACTTTGCAGAACAGATGATGAGGCACTGAACCTCACATTACATTACATTATTAGGTGGCTAAACTAAAGTACTAAACAGTAGGGTTATTATTAAGCAAGGAAAACTTTATACTCCATTCCAACTGGTGTTTGTTTTGGTTTGTTTTGTTTTGTCCAGAGAGAGAATGGGCACAAACAAACAAACAAACAAACAAACAAACAAACTAGAAGTGAATCAACACAGGAGGCAGTTGCATAGAGTAAATGAACCCAAAAAACAATAATAGTGCAAGTGCAGAGTGCAAGTCCCTTGGAATGAAATAATAATAATAATAATAATAATAATAATAATAATAATAATAATAATAATAATAATAATAATAATAATACTGTACTATGCAAGTAGGAAGGAAGGAAGGGGAGGATACTGTCGAGCAATGTGAGGAGGCGGTGAAGGCGGGAGGAGCTCTGCGCGGCCATACTGGGGTGGCACTCATCCACTCGAATCCACTCGAATCAATCAATCAATCGCTCCGCCGCATGCCTGCTCAGCAAACAACAACACGGGACGGGTGAGGGCGAGCGCAGGTAACGGACATGCGCGCGCGGGACGAGGACAAATCGGGCGCGGCTGACGGTTTCAAATTGGATTCGAAATCCGCGGAGCCGGCGCACGAGGCGCTGCGGGGCCTGTGAGCGGTTGCGCGCGAGGCGGATTGCCGGCGGCGGCCGCGGCGGAGGGGGCGCGCGCGCGCGGCGATCCAGTCTTATCCGTACGGGGGGAGAAGGCGCGCGGCAAAAGAGAAGAGACAAATCGAGAGCCAGAGA
>NC_057796.1:495440530-495447338 GCF_018294505.1 Triticum aestivum
GAGAGAGAGAGGGGGGTGGGGGAGGGAGGAAGGAGGAAGTACCTGGGGTGGCGGAGTAGGGTCGGCGGCGAGGTGGGAGGTGGAGCGCGGCGGCGACGGGGGAGGGAGAAGGGGATCGCGGGAGGAGGAAGGAAGAGCCCCCGCCGGGGAGGGGAGGGGGGGCGGTGTGGGGTCGGGGTGGCGAGCCCAATCCTCGGTTCCTCACGCGCGCGCCCGGGCTCGGTCGCTTCCCTCCGCTGCTTCCTGGTCCAGTCTAGCCGACCGATGGATGGATCCAGAGGGAGGGAGGGCTACCGGGTCGGGGTTGGGGGTTCGAACTGGCGTGGCGAGGGTGTTATTTTATAGGCGACCTGCTTCCCTTCCCTTCCAGGCTTCCACCACCTCGGGCCGGCCTTCGGACTTGGGCCCACCTTTCTTTCTTTCTCCTTTCCCTGGCTGGGCTCTCTTCTCCTCTCTCTCCCTATGTGGGCTTTCTTCTTCTTGGTGAACGACATGTTTTTTCTCTCTTATATATGAAGAAAACCCTTTTTTCTCTTCCCATCGTAGCACGGCTTCTCCCCATATTTGACAGGTCCAAAACCCGGGGTACATGACGTAAGGGAGCCCGGCCTCGACCTTGTCCGGGGCCCACCAGGCCCAACGAATACTGTCGGGGATATACCCCGCGGTATGACCCGGCCGGAAGTATGACCCGGCCGGACTTGGCGGCTCACAGAGACCCGGCGAGTATTTGGTGACTTACTGATAACCCCAACGGCGGATCAGGCGGACGACAAGGCCCAAGGCCCAGCAGGCTGGCTTATACTCTGGTGGGCCGGCTTAAGGAGAAAGGGATGACGAATATTTCCTTTACGAGGAAGCAAGACCCGGACTTGTATTCAACTTGTAAGAAAAGATAGACTAGTCCTAGTCCTACTAAGACTCCACATGTAACCCGCCCCTCTAACTTATATAAGGAGGGGCAGGGCACCCCAAAGAGGGACAAGTAAGAAGAAACAATCTCTAGGGCTAGACACCGAGAGCCGGTTCCCGGCGACTCTCCCGTGATCATAATGAGACCTAGCCTCAAACAGCATGTAGGGTTGTTACTGGATGATGTTTTCCGAGGCCCGAAGCTGTCTAAATCCTTGTCTTGTGTTGCATCTCTCGATTCCGCTCAACCCCTCTCAAGCTACCACATAGATGCGCTGGCCTCGCGACTAAGTCCTGACACTAAAGGACATCTGCCGTGACAATTTCACGACAGCTGGCACCCACCGTGGGGTTTGCGCACAGTGGTGTTGAGTTCTTGGAGGGATCTCTCTCAGGGTCGAGAGGTTCACAAATTTTCGGATGAAGAAAGACGGTTTGAAAGGATCTGCATCAGTTTCAAGTTCGTCGGACCTGATTTATGATCTGTGAGTTTTCCGCGATCCATCAATCGCAGGTTACGTTGAGACGGACTGGAAATCTTCCGTTGTAGTTATTCTGACCAATCCGTCAAGTTGTGTTCATTGCGCCACGCCTCCGCACATAATCTGTTGATGGACCAAGTCCCGAGGCAAAAGTGGTACTACTACTACATCTCATGCGAACCAAGTTGTGTTGAAAGTACTGCTAATCGTACTTGCACTGGTTTAAAAATCAACAAAAGGAGCGGCGGCTTGCGGAGCACCTGAGGATTATGCGCGAGCGTGGGCTGGAAGGAGTACTACAACAGATTCATCATCACGTGAAGACAAAAGGAAAAAAAAGAATATAGCAAGGACTTGGACAGGACTCAATCAACTACGACCCGGATTATGCTTCGTGGCCGAGTTGCCCGCAGAGCCGCCTCCTCTATGGCAGGTCAACGCCGAGTTGCGCCCGGTCTCACCCCAAACGATGGCCGGGTCTCTCTGCTGCTACTTCAAGTGCAAAGCGATCAAGCAAAAGGAAGAAAAAAGATATATGTCCACGCGTACATGTATGGATTTCTATTAAGATATTTGTGTGAAGAAAATTGGAGTTTTTTAGACGGAAATTTTTGATCCGTGTCGCCGAGGTCAACAAGAAGTCTGCAGCCGGCCAGGTATGCTTATGGTTCTATCAAAGTTGCCGCTAAAGCCACAGTATTTTGAGGGAGAACAGTACGCTCAGAAATTCATTAAATACCGTCATGCAACAGCACCAGTGCAGGGTTGCCTTTTCCGTCGAGCCACTGCTCCTCTGTCACCGATTACTACTGCCACCCGGTCGTCTTCACTCGCCGGCGTCGTTAAGCCGCCAGCGCTGGGCCTCAACTCCAAGTTGCTAAGCCGCCCCTACCGTGAAATCGCCTTGGCTGCTGTTACCGCTTCCGATGAGCACCGATGAGCGTCTCCCGCTGCTCCCTCCGCTGGTGTTGCTACTGCCTTGGGCGTCGCTGGCTCCGTGCCGCGCTGAGCTATTGACGTTTGTGTGGCGTTGCGAGTTGCTAAGGATCAGTTACGAAGCATTAGTCGTGGAGTGTTGTTTACATAAAAGACAAGTGGACAGGGACACCCAAGTTCAATGCATTGCTTGAGGGGTGTGGCTTACTTCACTAGTAGAAAAAGAGGCTTCCATACGCCCCCATTAGTCCCCAAAACAATCGAACCGCGACAAAAGGGGTCTTTAGTCGCGGTTCGGGAGGAGACCCGCGACCAACTATCTGGGCCCAGCGCGCTCGGTCGACAGCTGGCGGACGGGAGGGGCTTTAGTCCCGGTTGGCCTGGCCAACCGGGACTAAAGGTCCCCGAAGGCCTTTAGTCGCGGTTGGCCAGGCCAACCGGGACTAAAGGCCCATCCAGCTGGCGGACGGGAGGGGCTTTAGTCCCGGTTGGCCTGGCCAACCGGGACTAAAGGTCCCCGAAGGCCTTTAGTCGCGGTTGGCCAGGCCAACCGGGACTAAAGGCCCATCCCTATATATAGGACTCAGCTCACTTCACTTCACTCAGCTCACTTCACAATTTTCAAAAGGGGGTGGTGGGTTTGCTTTTGGTTCCTCCTATGCACACAAGGTGTTCGATGAAATGCCCGAGAGCCTGAAACAAACATGATATGAAGTGTCCGAGCCACACTTGAGCTTTCTCATTTATTTTTCCTCCGCGATCGCGGTTAGCAACTTGAACCTTTCATGTGTCATTGATAAAATATGCATGTGTGTAGTTCATTGTTTAATTTGTATTATTTCTAGCTAGTTAGTTTAACAAATGCATGATGGTTAATTATATACTTTATATAATAATAATGCAGATGAATCGGCAATGGATGTACGGTCCCCGACTCTCCGGCGAGTTCACTACGGGTTTGAAAGATTTCCTCGTAGTGGCAAATGCGAACAAGCAGCAAGGTTTTATTATCTGTCCATGTGCTGTCTGTAAGAATCAGAAGGGTTACTCCTCCTCAAGAGACGTTCACATGCACCTGCTTCGGCACGGTTTTATGCGAAGCTATAATTGTTGGACCAAGCATGGAGAAAGAGGGGTTAGAATGGAAGAAGATGAAGAAGGGGATGATATCGATGACAACTATCATGATCATTTCGGTGATACTTTCATGGAGGATGATGCTGAAGGTGGGGAAGGGTTAGGTGAAGGTGAAGAAGAGGCACATGATGAGCCCGCTGATGATCTTGGTCGGACCATTGCTGATGCACGGAGACGCTGCGAAACTGACAAGGATAGGGAGAATTTGGATCGCATGTTAGAGGATCACAAAAAGTCGTTGTATCCAGGATGCGATAATAGTCTAAAAAAGCTGGGCTGCACACTGGATTTGCTAAAATGGAAGGCATAGGAAGGTGTAGGTGACTCATCATTTGAAAATTTGCTGAAAATGTTGAAGAATATGTTTCCAAAGAATAACGAGTTGCCCGCCAGTACGTACGAAGCAAAGAAGGTTGTCTGCCCTCTAGGTTTAGAGGTTCTGAAGATACATGCATGCATTAACGACTGCATCCTCTACCGCGGTGAATACGAGAATTTGAATGAATGCCCTGTATGCACTGCATTGCGTTATAAGATCAGAGGCGATGACCCTGATGACGATGTTGAGGGTGAGAAACCCAGGAAGAGGGTTCCCGCCAAGGTGATGTGGTATGCTCCTATAATACCACGGTTGAAACGTCTGTTCATGAACAAAAAGCATGCCAAGTCGTTGCGATGGCACAAAGAGGACCGTAAGTCCGACGGGGAGTTGAGACACCCCGCTGATGGAACGCAATGGAGAAAGATCGACAAAGTGTTCAAAGATTTTGCAGCTGACGCAAGGAACATAAGATTTGGTCTAAGTACTGATGGCATGAATCCTTTTGGCGAGCAGAGCTCCAGCCATAGCACCTGGCCCGTGACTCTATGCATCTACAACCTTCCTCCTTGGTTGTGCATGAAGCGGAAGTTCACTATGATGCCAGTGCTCATCCAAGGTCCAAAGCAACCCGGGAACGACATCGATGTGTACCTAAGGCCATTAGTTGGTGAACTTTTACAGTTGTGGGCCAGACCTGGTGTACGTGTCTGGGATGAGCACAAAGGAGAGGAATTTGACCTACGAGCGTTGCTTTTTGTAACCATCAACGATTGGCCTGCTCTCAGTAACCTTTCGGGACAGACAAATAAGGGATACAATGCATGCACGCACTGCTTACATGAGACTGAAAGTGTACGTTTGGTTAATTGTAAGAAGAACGTGTACCTGGGTCATCGTCGATTTCTTCCCCGAAATCATAACATAAGAAAGAAAGGCAAGCATTTCAACGGCAAGGCAGATCACCGGCCGAAGCCTGCGGAACGTACTGGTGCTGAGATATTTGATATGGTCAAGGATTTGAAAGTCATCTTTGGAAAGGGTCCTGGCGGACAATTAGTTCCGCGGGGAGTTGACGGGCACGCACCCATGTGGAAGAAGAAATCTATATTTTGGGAGCTAGAATATTGGAAAGTCCTAGATGTCTGCTCTGCAATCGACGTGATGCATGTTATGAAGAATATTTGCGTGAACCTGCTAAGCTTCTTGGGCGTGTATGGGAAGACAAATGATACAAAGGAAGCACGGCAGGACCAGCAACTTTTGAAAGACCCAGATGACTGGCATCCGGAATGGTTTCAAGGTCGTGCCAGCTACGCTCTTACCAAAGAAGAGAAGGTCATTTTTTTTGAATGCCTGAGCAGTATGAAGGTCCCGTCTGGCTTCTCGTCGAATATAAAGGGAATAATAAACATGGCGGAGAAAAAGTTCCAAAACCTGAAGTCTCACGACTGCCACGTGATTATGACGCAATTGCTTCCGATTGCTTTGAGGGGGCTCCTACCGGAAAATGTTCGAGTAGCCATTGTGAAGCTATGTGCATTCCTCAATGCAATCTCTCAGAAGGTAATCAATCCAGAAGATCTACCACGGTTACAGAACGATGTGGTCCAATGCCTTGTCAGTTTCGAGTTGGTGTTCCCACCATCCTTCTTCGATATTATGACGCACCTCCTGCTCCACCTAGTCGAAGAGATTTCCATTCTCAGTCCTGTATTTCTACACAATATGTTCCCCTTTGAGAGGTTCATGGGAGTATTAAAGAAATATGTTCGTAACCGTGCTAGGCCAGAAGGAAGCATCGTCAAGGGCTATGGAAATGAGGAGGTAATTGAGTTCTGTATTGACTATGTTCCTGACCTTAAGCCGATTGGTATTCCTCAATCGCGGCACGAGGGGAGACTAAGTGGAAAAGGCAAGATCGGAAGGAAATCCACGATATGTATGGACGGTCATTCTATGACTGAAGCACACCACACAGTTCTGCAAAATTCCAGCTTGGTGGCTCCGTACTTCGAGCAACACAAGAATATTTTACGCTCGGACAACCCGGGGAAGCCTGAATCCTGGATTAGAAAGGCCCACATGGAGACTTTCGGCAGTTGGTTGCGAAAACATTTAATGATTGACAATGATGATGTTGGAGATCAGCTGTACATGTTGGCCAAGAAACCATCTTCGACTATAACGATTTTCCAAGGGTACGAGATAAATGGGAGTACATTTTACACCATCGCCCAAGATAAAAAGAGCACCAACCAAAACAGTGGTGTCCGCTTTGATGCAGCAACCGAGAATGGGCGAAAGGTCACATATTATGGTTACATAGAGGAGATATGGGAACTTGACTATGGACCCTCCTTTAAGGTCCCTTTGTTCCGGTGCAAATGGTTCAAGCTAACAGGAGGTGGGGTAAAGGTGGACGAGCAATACGGAATGACAATGGTGGATTTCAACAATCTTGGTTACCTTGAGAACCATTCGTCCTTGCCAAAGATGTCGCTCAGGTTTTTTATTTGAAGGACATGAGTAGCAAACCGAGGAAACGGAAAGATAAGAAAACGATCAGTACATCATGCGATGATCCAAAGCGCCACATTGTTCTTTCAGGGAAAAGAAACATCGTGGGAGTGGAGGACAAGATAGACATGTCAGAAGATTATAATATGTTTGGTGAAATTCCGCCCTTCAAAGTGAACATTGACCCAAGCATTAAGTTAAATGATGAGGATGCTCCATGGATACGGCACAATCGTAAGCAAGCAGGGACACAAGGGAAAAATTCATGTGTAATAATTTATTGTACCAAACTTTGTTGAATAGATCATGTGAATTAAAACGTACGATGGCGAATCCGGATGATTTGTATTTGGTCGATGAACTGAATGATGTATCAAACCTTTTGTCAAACCTTCAAGGGATCGATGAACTGAATTTTTTGATATATTATTTGTATTTTTAAGATTTTAAAATGAATTAGTTTTATTTTTTTGATTTTTTTGATATATTATTTGTATTTTTA
>NC_057796.1:495448661-495465463 GCF_018294505.1 Triticum aestivum
AACCAAATGAAAACCAAAAAGAAAAACAAAGAAAACAAAACAAAAGAAACCAATGCAAAAGAAACCAAAACAGAAGAAAAGGAAAAACAAAATAAGAAAATGTTAAATGTTAAATGAAGAAAAGAAGAAGAAAAAAGGAAGAAGAAAGAAACCAAATGAAAACCAAAAAGAAAAACAAAGAAAACAAAACAAAAGAAACGAATGCAAAAGAAACCAAAACAGAAGAAAAGGAAAAACAAAATAAGAAAAGGAAGAAGAAAAGGAAGAAGAAAAGGAAAAATAAAAGGAAAAACAAAATACTTGGCAGTGCTCAATAATCTTATTTTTTAATTCCTCCTCCTCTATGTCCCCTTAATCTTATTTTTTAATTCCTTTATACTTAAAGAATTTTTACTACATGCAGGAGTGACATATGGCGGACGATAGAGCCGAGCCGCTTAGGGATCCAGAGGCTGAACGTTATTTAATGGGCATCATCAACAACGAGATTCCTTATGTGCCGGGCTCAGAATATGAGCAAGAATAGGATGTAGTCTCGTCTTTTCTGAACCTTGACGGTGATCAAGAAGGCGATAATCAAGAAGGTGAAGGAACGGACATTGTCGACGGAGGTCAACCGTCAACAAACGACGATCTCGAATTGCAAGTAGCAACCACCTCCGGCGAGGTATATATATACATTGAGCCTCTCGTGATACAAACTTACTGAAATGTGAATACATATGTATTAACGCGCGCGACTCTCTTTCTTTTTTTAGCCCTCGGCCGGATCGAGTACGACAAAGCGTGGCAAATCCAAGGCGATGTAAACAGGAGAAACATATGCCATTGAGTTTGTCAGTGAAACCGGCAAGCCCCTACAGCACACCTCAAAGTTTATCAACCAATGCGGAGTCGTTGTTAGAGACAACGTCCCGATCACCGTCCAGGAATGGAAGGAGCCAAAGAAGGCACGTCTTGGTTTCAGTTTTGTCGACAAGAGAACGAAAAAGGATTGCTGGAGAAAGCTTATGGAACATTTCATTCTACCTCCGGAATACAACAAAGTCGATGAATTCAGTAATGAGGTTCCGGGTGGACGTGAGAGGAGGAGGCTAGTTAAAGAGTTCGCTCTTCAGAAGATGGGCGAAGCATTCCGGAACTTCAAGAAAAATTTAACCCGTGACTATGTCAACAAGGGCAAGACTCCGGATTTCAATGGACAACACGAGAAACTGAAAGATGATTGGCCAGAATTTGTGAGGCAAAAGCAATCGGAGCATTTCAAGGAAATATCAAAAAAAAATAAGGATAATGCGAGTAAGAAGAAGTTCCATCATATTATGGGGCCAGGAGGATACCGCCTTTCGGAGCCTAGGTGGCAGAAGATGGAGGAGGACCTGAGGGTGCGAGGAATCCCTCTAGGTACAGAGGGATGGGACCCAAGGGCCAAAAGCTGGTGGTACGGGCATGGGGGATCGCTAGACCCGGAGACAGGGGTGTGTGTTCACCGGCAGAAAAAGTTTGCTCCCACCCAAGCCCTTATTGACGCAATGACCCAAGCTCAAGAGGGCTTGATCAAGTTCAACAAAGAGAAAGACGCACTGACAACAGCCCTCGGGAATGATGAACACGGAGGACGTGTACGAGGCAAAGGCAAAGTTCCGTGGAAAGTAGGGTTTTCCCAGGACAATGACCCGTACTGTTACAGAAGCCGTAAGAGAAAGACGGACCGGGATGCAGATCTTATGGCGAAGTTTGCATCGGAACTCCATGAGTTGAAGCAGACCGTGCATGAACTAGTAAAAGAAAAATCGGCTGCAGGGCCGCATGAAGATCATGAAGCGGATCGCGGAAGCCAGCAGCGGAGAAGCAGCGTGGCTTCCACGAATGCCCCGCCTGGTGCTAGTGCACCGATGATCGAGATTCGTGCACCCGAGCCTCACTACCCCGTGGATGATGTAAAGGAGATGAAAGAATGTGATTTGCATTATCCTGTGGGGAACGTTTCCACGAAGGTAGCTAGCGGCAGTGCTTTACCCTGTACACCTGGAGCACTCCACCACAACAACCCCATTGCATATGGCTATGCTCGTGTCATGGTGGAAGACATAGTCCAAGGGTTTGAGGACCTGGAGATTGACAAACCTACACCCGAAGGGGAGAGAAGACTTGGAGATGTCAAGCGCCAGATCATTCTATGGAAAAAGAAGTACATAGTGTTTCCAGGCGAGGCGCCAAGGCTAGCAAGTCCACCCCCCTCCGATGGTGGTGGTGGTGGTGGTGGTGGCGGTGGTGGCGGTGGTGGTGGTCGTGGTGGTTCACCTACACCTCCTTCACGCCATTCGACGCCGTCCCCCGATCCACAACCTCTGGCGGGTACGACGCCCCCCAATCCTCCTCCGGCGGGTACGACGCCCCCCAATCCACCTTCGGCGAAGAAGCAGAAGCAGGCGGACAGCAAGGAAACCCGCTCCTGGACTATTAACCCGGACCCTTATGTACCTAAGACCACAAGGGTACCGGAGCCATCACTGAAGCCTCTCCTCCCAAGGCCTTGGGAACTTAGTGAAGCTGAAACCAAATTGGCCGCGTCTGCTGATTATGAGAAATGGAAGGCGGATATGAAGGCGATAAAAGAGCCTGAGCCCAAGCAAGTATTCACTGAGAAGCAAAAGAAGTGGGCTAAGGATTTTTTGACGACACCGTCCCAAGCCGAGCTGAATATGCCTGACGACTATGGACATGAACTTCGTAGGCAAGCAAAAATATTGAAGGAGGAGAAAGAAGAAAGTAAAAAAAGCGGGAAACAAGTTGACCAGCTCGGGATGCAGAAGAAACAATCGATCCCCCCGCTCATAGTGAAAGCCGGTCCGGAAGAGGACCCCGAGATCATAGCAGCTGCGGCAGCACTTGGATTGACTGTAGCGAGTGCCATGAAATAAGCGTCCGAGATGGGTTTGACTCTTCGTGCCTTCTTAGGCCTTGAGGATGCGCCAGTATGTGAGATAGCATTACAATATGTGCGGAATGGGCCTCTCGTCGAGCCTGCGCGGGAAAAGAGTCTACCACCACAAATGCGAAATCTGCTACGTTGGTACAAGCAATTCATAACATGGGCCGACAAAGAATATGTTTATGCGGATGTTACAGATGAGCATCACACCAAACGGTACTCTGTACAAGTTCATATGAGTGAATTGTTCCAGCTGTTCAATCTGCGCGACCTCGACAAATCTATGCTGAGTTGCTACGTTCTGTAAGTGATTTATTTCTACCTCATCTCGTTCTTCATTGCCTGCACTATATATATATATATTGTCCTAACTATATTGTTGCGTACGCTATTATGCAGATTGAAGATTTGGGAATGCAAAATAAGAAACATCCATGATGTTGGGTTCATTGACCCACATATCGTTAATGGACATGTGTTACAAAATCACCCCGAAGACGTGGAGAAAGACTTGTACAAGTTTCTTAGAAAGCATCAACTCAAAAGTCATATTCTATTTCCTTACCATTTTGGGTGAGTGTTTCTCTCTTGTGCCCATTCTCTTTTGTTTACTCCATGCATGGTATGTCTAATCGATGAGTTATGCATGACTGTGCATGTAACGTGTCCGCAGGTTCCACTGGATTCTGCTAAATATTGAACTTCACACCTCCAGAGTTCTAATCATGGACTCTATGGATTCGGATCCAAAACGTTGGGCCGACATGAGAAAAATGCTGCAAAAGTAATTATTTTCAATCATTTGAGCTCTATATCGATTGGTCTCTTTCGTTCATTTCCTAATATCAAGTAACTAATAACTCCCTTGTTCATTTAATTTTCTTTGCCCTGTAGGGTTTGGAGACGGTTCTCAGAAGAAATTGTCGGTGAATTCAAACATGAGCTAGATTTCAGAAGGTTAGTTAATGTGGATAAGCAGCCACCGGGGACCAATCTATGTGGATACTATGTTTGTGAGAACATCCGGAGACACACCTCTGAGCGGAAGGCATCGGATAGCGTGCAGAACGCGACGGATAACTTGCGGAGGAGGCTTAGTCCAGAAGCTCGCTTCCGACCAATTCAAGAAGAATTAGCAGGATTTTTCATGAGGGAAGTCATCAATCCTAAAGGAGAACACTATACCGAGGACGAAGAAATTTATATGCATACCCGAGATTGAAACTTGTTCGAAGTTGTATATGGTCATCCATCCTAATTGTGTATGGAAACTTGTTCGAAGTTGTATATGGTCACCCGAGATTGAATATATATATATATTATATATTCCTCTTGAATTCTTCTTGTTTGAAATTTCATATGCATGTATATAGTAGCGTAGAATATGTGTACTGAAACTTCATCAAAATTAAAATAAAACACAAAATAAAATATAAAAGAAATAAAACACTACAAATTAAAAAGAAACCAGGTTTAGGGGGGCTAAAACCCTAAACCTGCGGAGGAGGCCTTTAGTCCCGGTTAGCCAAGAGAACCGGGACTAAAGGTCCTCCGCCCCGACGGACCCCTGGCGCCCACGTGGACGGGCCTTTAGTCCCGGTCAGCCACGAGAACCGGGACTAAAGTCTTTAGTCGCGGTTCATAAGAGGCGCGACTAAAGGGGGGGGGGGTCTTTAGTCGCGCATATTTAGTCCCGGTTGCACAGCCGGGACTAAAGGCTGTTGCGAACCGGGACTAAAGGGCTTTTTTCTACCAGTGCTTAAAAACTGGATGGATGCATGATGATTTGTTCGGATATGAAGGCCAGCATTTGATCAAATTGCTATGCAGTCACTTTGTCCAAAAGATACATCAGGTGATACCCATCTTATCTACTTCATCTATATACAGCAATATGTTTGCGAACAATTATTTTGGTCTGTGTATTTTTATGTGTAGGACAAATGATTCATTATAGAGGTGGTGCCATGCTGTGGCTATGGAGTATGTGTTAGCATCTTGCATCAGCGTCCGCGCCGGCTTGTTGTTGAACGGGTGTATGCAAGCCGCCGCCCCAGCGGTCCGGTCTACATCAACGCGCCAGCTGACTCACCCATCTGCGCCGCCTTACAATGCCACGGACAATTTACCCGTCCGCCCCCGCGGCCGACTCGGCGTTCGCGTCGCTTACCGCTCCTGCAATTGACTCGCCCGACCGCATCGGCTTACAATGCCGCGGCCGGCTCATCTGTCTGCTCCCGCGGCCGACTAGGCCGTGATTGGTTTCAGCTTCACCGTGATGATCATCAACTCCGCGGTGGATAATTTCTGGCCTGACATATCAGGTGAAATCAATCCAGTAAATTTTTATATATTATATATTGTTTTCTTTAAAAAGAGCAATTACTCTGGCTTGCGAGGTTTTTGATACAGGACAATTGTTCACTACATCAACACAACGTGGTTGACTCGCCCATCCGCGCGGCTTACCGCGCCGGCGATCGATTCGCCCGTCTGGACCGGCTTACAACTCCACGGCCGGCTCATCTGTCTGTGCCGCCTCTGATGCAACGGTCATCTTTACCATCCATCTCTCGCGGGTTGGTCAATATAAACACACTGGGCCGCACCTGTATGCATGAGCTGTTTATTGAATATGAGCGAGTCACTGCTTGGGAAGCCCGGTTTTCTTCCAACAAATTGGAGGCAAATTATCATATACTATCAACCGCCTTCTGCACTGGGTGGCTCAATGGGCAGGCGCACAAGTCGCCGGCACTACAGTTTGGTTAACTTTAAAACATCCAGTTGGAAGGAACCATTGGCCGAGTTGCTGACACGACTCATACGGGATCATTTATAACCCGCCGCAATCACTTCAACCTTCTATGGATTCACATCGCGCTATCAACACCAATGATATACACCTTATGCTATGATCAATATGAAGAATCTCAAAGCCAACTCCTAGAGTCGTCTTGAGACTCGGGGGCTACAATGATATGACTCGGCAGCATTGGTCGGTTTCAATGCATTCAAGAACTCCGGGTCATTGGAGGGAAAAATAATCCAGTCCCGGAGGCTACCGCCATATTGGTGAAAAGTTTAAAGGCCGTCAGAAAATTACTGGCTTAAAAAGAAGGAGGCTCAAGAGACTTGACATCTCCCACAAAGCATTGAAGCTCTTAAATATCCGGTTTAAAATCCGGTTCAAGGGAAATTTATCTGCCACAAAGTTTTACAGCTCTCAAATCCGGTTCAAAATCCGGTTCAAGGTAAATTTGTTTACCACAAAACTTTGAAACTCTCAATATCCGGTTTAAGAATTTCCGGTTCAAAAAGAATTTATCTCTCGCAAAGTTTGAATTCTCAGGAAAAATTAAAGGGACCAAACAGAGTCGGTTACAAAGCACAGCTCAAACATAGGTACCCTGCTTTAATGGCCATTGGGAGCTGATCGTATTCGAATTTAGCTTAACCCTTTTTGGTGTGACCCTGATCGTATTCGAATCAGAGTCGTTAAATATTCTCATGATCACTAGGGGGCTTCCTGTTCAAACATAGATCGTATTCGAACCAAAGAGAACATAGCTGTCGGTACCATTTTGATTGGCACACTGCCGAGCTCACTAGGGGGCTTCTTGATCGTATTCGAATCGTAGCTCAACCCCTTTTGGGAACCGACGTGGATCGTATTCGAATCAGCGTCGTTAAACAATTCTCAAGGTCATTTGGGGGCTTCCTGTTCAAACATAGGTCGTATTCGAACCAAAGAGAACATAGCTGTCGGTACCCTCTTGATCGGCAACGCCAAAGCCACTGGGGGCTATATGATCGTATTCGAATCTTAGCTTAACCCCTGTGGGACGGTTTTCTGATCGTATTCGAATCAGAAGCCTCAAAAATTTTAAAGTCTCTTTTTGCAAACATTTTTTGGATTTTATTTGAAGCTTTTTGCTCATATCTGAAGCATATATACATATGTGGTTTCTATTAACCCACCCCGGCTTTCGACGAACAAGTCGCCAGCATATGACAATATTAATACTTGGAAGGTTTGGTTTCTAAGGATTGGGTTATCACCCTTACTGCACAAGTCATGTAAACAGGCAGTATAAATTCAATATCACAGTGGTTATATGTGAGATATTATGACCCGCCATGCGGTAAACCGCCAAGGGATCTTGTGATCTAATTATGTGCAGGATAAGACTACGTTTGGGTGGTTACACGCCCTGGTTTTTGACGTTAAGTCGCCAGGGCATATGTTGTTTAAACTCTGCAGGATTTACAGAGCTATGACTTACATAAATGATTAAATTCAAGCCCATAATCAAAGATTGAAATTGGTGTCTCAAAAAGGTTATCAATTCTTGATTTTCTCAAAGGCTATAAGCCGCCGGGTTGTATAAATTCCAGCTTACAATGGAGGCGTATTAAATCGCCATTGGCCAAGAGCCACCGGGTATTTAACCTCCGGGTTGACTTATCAACAGATGAGGTATTCAAAGTCGCTTTGGCGCAATGGCTATTATTTTATCAATGGATATGATTTATTCTACAATGGAAAGAATAGTCCTGAGTCGCTGCAGGCTTACGACCCGACACTTGGGGGCTACATTATTCAAAGTTGAGATTACATCAAATATGCAAGTCCCATGTCACTACCAGCATGCACCATGGCACTTGGGGGCTAATGCAAAGTCATTTTTACTGGCCTTATTGAAGACCCGACTCATCACATTGTAATGAGCCAGCCCTTGGGGGTTACCAATTGCTCCTGTCAAAAATTCAAGGTACACAAGCCTCGGTTCATTACATTGAAAGATCCACTACTCAGTTGGTAGAGTACAAAGCTCTTAACCTTATGGACGTGGGTTCAAGCCCCATGGTGGAGATTACATCATATGATGTTATTATCAATGAATTATTTACAAAGTACCTGCTCAGTATTGCATAATGACCCGGCCCTTGGGGGCTACACTGGTTGAAGTTTTATGAGCATAAGGCAATTACAAGTCCCAGGTTGCTGCAAGCATGACAACCCGGCACTTGGGGGCTACAAGTGATATATATATATAAGGGGGGAACATCTTCAAAATTCTCAGTTTTGAGAAGATCAAGTTAACCCGGTGTTTGCAACAATCATGATCCGGTGTCACCAATAATTATGACCCGGCGTCAGTAACAGTTATGACCCGGTGCTATCAATATTTACAAGCCGGCAATTTTGACAATCATAAATCGGCAAGATCTACATCTTTAAGTCGGCTGTATATCAGTTGAATATTTCAAGACCAATATTTTTTGTCAAGTCAGAGCATTGAAGGCCGACTCAAATGGATTATTTCTTATAATATTTCTCTACAAGAGCCAATGTCAACAAATTGGTTATGAAGCTGGCCTATTGACCCAGATTTCTCAAAAGAAGTATCTGGATTTTTTGCATTCACAAAGTTTGAACATATCTACTGAAGGAGATTTGCTATGAGTTCATGGGCATATATCAAGAAAGAAATGACAAGGATTTAAAGATGATCAGGTGCCAGCTTACAAGAATATTTAACCCGGAGCACAACCTGTCAAATTTGTTCTTGTGTTTATATTGCAGATTAGTTTAACATGGATAAATCCAAATTAAACTGGGGGCTAATGTCGGGGATATACCCCGCGGTATGACCCGGCCGGAAGTATGACCCGGCCGGACTTGGCGGCTCACAGAGACCCGGCGAGTATTTGGTGACTTACTGATAACCCCAACGGCGGATCAGGCGGACGACAAGGCCCAAGGCCCAGCAGGCTGGCTTATACTCTGGTGGGCCGGCTTAAGGAGAAAGGGATGACGAATATTTCCTTTACGAGGAAGCAAGACCCGGACTTGTATTCAACTTGTAAGAAAAGATAGACTAGTCCTAGTCCTACTAGGACTCCACATGTAACCCGCCCCTCACTTATATAAGGAGGGGCAGGGCACCCCAAAGAGGGACAAGTAAGAAGAAACAATCTCTAGGGCTAGGCACCGAGAGCCGGTTCCCGGCGACTCTCCCGTGATCATAATGAGACCTAGCCTCAAATAGTATGTAGGGTTGTTACCGGATGATGTTTCCCGGGGCCCGAAGCTGTCTAAATCCTTGTCTTGTGTTGCATCTCTCGATTCCGCTCAACCCCTCTCAAGCTACCACATAGATGCGCTGGCCTCGCGACTAAGTCCTGACACTAAGGACATCTGCCGTGACAATTCCACAACAAATACCATGGAGCCCTAAGGAGAGATGTAATTGCACTAGTATTTGGGCTCAAAAACCATTTGACTTCGCCAACCGTCCAGAATTTTTGGCACTAGGTATCTAGCACTTGCTGTAAGGAAGCTGCATTTAACACATCTGACGGCGCATTCCTGCACACTTTAATTACCTCGAATTATACCTTACTCTGTATCTCACCGAGCCATCATCTCCTCTACAAATCTTTCATCAAAGCCCAATTTCGGCATCATGTTCCTCACGAACACCCCACTCTACTCGATCATAAGCCTTATGCATATCCAGCTTAACTGCACAAAGGCATGTTTGTCCCACTCTTTTGTTTTTATTTTATGAATACATTCATAAGCGATGAGAATATTTACCAACAGTGAGCTTTGGGTTGGAGAGATAATGTCTAGAAGAAGAAATGTTTTTAATTGAGCAGCAATCTTCTTTGAACTAATTTTATAAAGTACATTGCAAAGACTAATGGGTCTAAACTGAGTTACCATCTGTGGGGAGTCAATTTTTGGAATCAAAACTACCGTTGTGCCATTCCATTTAGCATGGATTTGCCTTGAATTAGTTACAATGAGAACTTCTTGTGTAATTCCCTCCCCTGCTATATGCCAATATTTCTTAAAGAACAATGCATGTAGTTCATCCGGCCCTGGTGGCTTAAGATAACCGATGCTAAAGGCAGCTTTACGAACATCATCCTGCGTGTAAGGAGCCAGTGACATATTATTCATCTGTGATGTGACCTTAGAATTTACCTTATCCAAGATAGATGTTTTTGTATGATGCACTTCGGACGTAAAACAGGTTGGAAAAGTAATTCTGAATATGTGGATTTAGAGCCGCCACTCCTTCCATCCAATTGCCATCGGCGTCTTTCAACTTTTTAATATAGTTTCTCTTTCTCCTTGCTGAAGCATATGCTTGAAAGAATGTCATATTTTCGTCCCCATTTTTCAACCATGAAACTGCATCATGTGATTTCTTCAAGTTCTAGAAGACATTCAATCAACTCCGAAAGCTCTTTCATTGCTTCTTCGCTATCATTGCTTATTGCGCCTGCCATCACCCTTCCAAGGTTCCATTGCGCCTTACCGAGGCGCTGTTTAGGTTTCTTGAGAACCCTCTGGTCCCAATCATAAAACATCGCATGCATGCGATTTAGCTTTTCATACACCGAGCTAGCAGCAGGATCTGAACCTACTTTCTACCAAGCCTCCTTTACAGTATCATTAAATTTCGCTTCCCGTAACCACCTTGACCCAAACCTCTTCGGCTTTTGCATCACCATGGGCAGGCGCAGAATAATACTCAGTGTGAGCGATGATTGCTTTTAAGAGCCGGCGTTGAGTCGTCGTCTTCTTCCTCTTGTTGCTCCTTCCTTCTTCTCCCTCCTTCCTTTTTCTTCATCATGAGACGATCAAGCACTACCTCTCTTCCTCCTTCCTTTTTCTTCCTTTGGCCAGCACCGCTTCCGAGCACGTACGCCATGCCTGCCAGGTGGGAAGTGGGGGGGCCATTGCCAGCAGCACTGCTTTTGCAACCTCGCTCCCTTGTGATCGTGGGCGTCGTCACGTGCCTCCGCCACACCTTGCTCCAACGTCGTCATGCCTTTAGTATAATATACAACTTGGGTTAATTCAACACGAATGCTCTACCAACATTGTGCTCTCAATATTATCGACATTATCATTATGCCCATGATCAGAAAAACAGACCCGTTAATCAACACATGAGCTAGTCCTAGAGGCAAGACTAGGAATCTTTATTTTACTGTTTATAACCTACACATGCTCATGAGTTTTCCTCTGAACCTCTTGTTATTGTAGATTCGAGAACCATAACAATTATAACATAGAATATAAACATTAATTATAAACTTGGAAATAAATAATACTCAATTATAACATAGAATATAAACATTAATTATAAACTTGGAAATAAATAATACTCAAATATTATTGCCTCTAGGATATATTTCCATCACTTCATCCTCGACGCCATCGGCGCATAATCCGATAGTCCACCTTTAGAAGCAAAAGATGATACGGCTTACTTAGTAAAAACAAAGATTTTTTTTATGTTGTTTTTATCTGTAACCATTTTGGCTTATGTAGTCTATCAATCTCTTTCTAGTCATTGAATGACACATCTACTTCATAAGGCCAAACAAAAAAAAAAGATCGTGAGATAAAGATGAACTTACAAAATTCTAAAAAGAGGTCACTATTTGACTATGGGAAGACCACCCACCAATGATTCATATGAATTGCTGATATGAGCTGTATGATCAACTGCAGATTTGCGGCCAAACAGTTGTTCACAAGGTACCGTTTGGAATAAGCGGGTAGCTATCTCAAAATCAATCAAACTCAAAAAAATAAAGTTGTTCACAAGGTTCGAACGGTCTGTGCGGTACTGTTGTTAACATGGCTGCTCAGATTCTACCATGGAAGCATTTTTTCGCTTTTACAATTTTCATTACATTAAATTAGTTATAACTATGATTGTGATTATCTATGTGGGTGCCAGATAAGTGGGATCTATGTAGGTCTCTCAAGATACTTCGCGCAGTGGGGCCTTCCAAAATTCAACAAATCCAAACCCTACAACGAGCCCACCGACCAGGCCTCGAATGCCGGTTCTCCATTCATTCATGCTTCCACAAATTTTGGAGACAAAATGTTGTTGCACACTAGCCAACACTGCTGTGATCACAAGGTGATCTACAAATCTCATTGCCGACCTTGTCAAAGGTAAAAACATCACACAAGCAAGAACCTGATGCAATTGCATCAAGAATCAATTTCCATGCAGATATAGAAAGGAAACAACAGAGTACCAGGCGATGGTCTACAATGCCATGCCATTCCTGGTGAGCTTTTAACATCGAAAAATGTTGCCACGGCAAGAACAAGGTGGACGTCTAAACCGTTGTATAACCGACACGTTACAACTTATCCAAGATTGCGACACACATACGAGATGCGCCGCAACGATCAAATGATAAGAGGTCTAATTGATGCAGAGATTACAAAATCTAATTGACATGAATCAGCGGATCCCCTGCCATGAACGGATCTTCTTCTTCTTCAGGCTGCATCATACCAACAGCCAGGAACACATATAAATTGTACTCCCAACTAGCTAAATTACTAGAGTACGGATGCTCTCTTCAGCGGCAGCTAAGAATTTGCCCTGTTGTCCATAAAAAACGGCATGCTAATTAATGGGGTTGCCCGGCGAGGCTAGGACCCGATGCCTGCGACTCCTTTGGCTTGAGCCGCCGCTTGCTGTGCTGCAGCTGCTGCAGCGGCCGCAGCCGCTGCTGCTGGAGACTGGGGCGAGGCTGGGGCAGCAGGTGTTTGCTGTGGAACCTCGGCGGCCTGGGGCTGCTGGGTGTCACTGCTGCTGTTTACCTGCGACAGAAGGTTCTTGATCTGGGCGCCAGTGAGGGTCTCGCGCTCGATGAGGGCGTTGGCGAGCGCGTGCAGCTCCTTGTTGTGGGTCGTGAGGATCGTCTTGGCGTTGTTGTAGGCCGTCTCCAGCAGCTCCTTCACCTCCTGCTCCACCAGGCCCCGCGTCTGCGTGCTCATGGTCTTGCCGTCGTCGTCGTAGTTGTAGGCCACGAGGCCCACGCGCTTGCTCATGCCGTACTTGGTCACCATGGCCTTGGCCAGCCGGGTCGCTTGGCTCAGGTCGGACGAAGCGCCCGACGTTACCTCGCTCTCCCCAAATATAAGCTCCTCGGCCACCCGCCCTCCCATGCAGACATCCAGCCTTGCCAGCATCTGCTTCCTAGACACGCTGGTCTGGTCCTTCTCTGGCAGCTGCGTGACCATGCCCAGAGCCATTCCCCTGGGAACAATGGTGGCCTTGTGGACAGGGTGGGCACCGGCCGTGTGTATCGCGACCAGCGCATGCCCTCCCTCATGGTATGCAGTCATCTTCCTGCTTTCGTCGGATATCACTGCTGATTTGCGCTCGCTGCCCATCATGATCCTGTCCTTGGCAAACTCGAGGTCGGTCATTGAAACAGATTTCGCTCCATCCATGGCAGCCTTGAGAGCAGCCACGTTCACCAGGTTTGCAAGGTCTGCACCTGAGAATCCAGGTGTTCCCCTGGCAATGGTCATCAGATCCACATCGTCTGCTTTTAACACCTTCAGTTCAGTTCAGGGAGAAAAGGTGGAGTCAGCTGCCTTAAATTATGTGGAGAAAACCAATCAAGCATTACAAGAGAAATGCATGGGTTAAGGAAGGATTCTTTACCTTTGACATGTGAGTCTCCAGGATCTGCCGTCGGCCCTCAACATCTGGGTTAGGGACCACGATATGACGGTCAAAACGCCCAGGCCTAACAAGGGCTTTATCTAGTGACTGGGGGAAGTTTGTTGCTGCAATTACAATGATCCCATCATTCTGCTTAAAGCCATCCAGCTCAACAAGTAACTGGTTCAAGGTCATCTTCATATACTGTTGATCTTTTGGGTTTCTGCTCCCACCAATTGCATCAATTTCATCAATGAAAATTATACAAGGAGATCTCTTCTTTGCTGCACTGAAGAGATCCCTCACTCTTCTCGCCCCGACACCCACAAACATCTCCTCAAACTCACTGCCACTGCAGGAGAAGAAAGGAACACCAGCTTCCCCAGCGATGGCCCTTGCCAACATGGTTTTCCCTGTCCCGGGTGGGCCGACAAGCAAAACGCCTTTTGGAAGCTTGCCACCAAGGCGTGTGAAACGCTGCAAAGCATGAAAGGCGCTCGTGAATATTTAAAAGGAATAAGGGAACATCACGTCAAACAAAATAGATAAACTCCACACATATTGAAGATCAAAACACAGTTTATCAACTCATCCCTACATGAGCAGTGCAAAAAGGACAATGTCATGAGAAAAGCAATAGTATATTTCATTCTACGTGAGACTTCAACAGCTACAAAGCAAAGTGCGGCAAAGGTTTCAACAGAAAGGCAGGAGAGCCTTAAAGCAACTTTTATCATTTATTGAGTTTCTGTAGAAGACCAGATGAATAAATTATATTCAGTTCCTTCTGGGAGCTTAAAAATCACAACAAATTGAGGGAAGAGGAGGCATGGCCTTATAAATTATCATGTGACAGACCGGTTGATTTGGTATTAATTAAACTGTGTCTGTGTTTAAATTTCATTACAGAACAACATTTTTAATACATCAACCTCGTTGGGGTAGATATATTTGTTTACATTATCATTACCCAGCTGTTAATATCTTCCTAATTCACTGGTGGATGGAAACAGCAGAGTGATAAAACTTCACCTTGGGATCTCGTAGGTAGTGAACTATTTCCTCGAGTTCAGCTTTAGCTTCATCAACCCCCTTGACATCACTGAATTTTGTGCTCGAATCCAAGCTTGGCTGAACCTCTTCATGCAATCCAAGGCCTGCATATATAATTCAAAGTCAATAGGGATTACTGCTGGAACTGAATAAGGATCAGGAGATGTACATAAAGTCATCAAAATGACAAACCTTTACTAATTCCTCTATCTTCAATCAGAGCCCCGATGCCGGAGATTACTAGGAAAGTGAGTGCAATGCTTCGGAAGGTACGCCAAAGCTGCTCCTTGAATTGGCCAGTCTCTGATGCAACCATGTGAATTGGTGCACCAGCAGTACCAAGAGCCCCATCTTTCGTCGTACGGCCAACACTTTGAAATGCTGGGATGCCACTAAGCCCTTCTTCCTCCCTTGCTGAATTGACAATTCCTGCGTGTTTAGATCATGTTGAGTGTTAACATCAAAATATGAGAGCAGAAAGTTAAAAATAAGGGCATGTGTATATCATAAAAGAAACCCACTAGTTAAAGGTGCGGGTACGGCGTAAACAGACAGTATCATGTTCAGTGCGTTGAATGAAGGACGCACTTGAACAAACAGCACAAAAAATCAATATGTTTAAGTGAAGCAGTAGAGACCACTACCTCTCTGCAATGTCTTAAGCAGCGGGCTTTCATCCAGCCTGTCGAGAGCGACAAGAGCCTTCACATACTGGGAGAGAGCCGAAGAGTTGTTATGTAAGGAAGGCTGGCTCTCGAAGATCTGGACGACTCTTTCTGGGTTACTTCTGTAGATCTCTTTAAGAAGGGAGGCGTCACTTGGCGTGTCAAAGTCCCGTAGCCTACGCGCGAAGCTACCGACGTAGCTTGATCGGTACCTCTCTTGCAGCGCCTTAAGAACTCCACCTGCATTAATTAGAACACACAACCTCAGTTTGCAAACAGTAGGATTTCTTTCATGAGCAACAACTGAAGCACGAGACCTGGAATACAGTAAGATACAGTTTTTTACACAAGGGGAAACACTCAAACAGACTCTTCTTGCCGCACTAATAGAAAGAAATGCTCGGCATAATGAAACCAGGAGCTTGTTTCCACATAAGAGCATCAGTATGTCCTTGGGGGAGAGAGAGGGAGGGAGGCCATACCGGTGCCATTTGCAGGTGTCCTGAAAGCACTTGTACTCGTTAGCTCATTGTAGATCACACTCGACGACCGCCTTCCAGCCTGCAACATGAATAGAAGTTAAAACATACGGCACTCGATGGTTGAGTTGAGCAGAGCCATCTCAACAACGACACCCATAAAAAAGAGCTGAAATGACTTAACTAATAAAATATAAAAAGAAAATCAACAAGGTTAATCACATATCAGGTGACTCATGGAACATGGAAGCTCAAGTGGAGATTAAAACACACCAAGCACTATGCATGACTAAAAGCAGCACGAGTCCAAAGAGGCCAATAGCTCCAACAATTGAATAAAAGAGCAGGTTCATGTGAAATTGTGAATACTACTCCCTCCGTTCATAAATATAAGATGTTTTGGATATTTCAGTATGGACTACATACAGACTGTGAGTGAAATAACACTGTAAAACGTGGCCTATATGCATCCGATTCAGAAAAAAGTTAAAAAAACATCTTATATTTGTGAACAGTTGGAGTAGTTTTTAGCCTTTCTCTAACAGTGAAATCTCCAGCATCTTCATTCATAGTCTTGAATCAGTGAAAACACAAGAAGCACGGCATGCCAAACAGAGCAAGCGACAGCGGTACAAACAAACAAACAAATATCCCTGAAAAGGGGGTAGCCACTGCCTTGGATTTGCAACATCTGATTTCTGAATAAAGGGCGAGACACCGCCGCCTGGCATTCGGCGGTCCGAGATAGAAATTCTAGGCACCATCCATCTGCTACAGATTCGAGCCTTATTTTTGACGAATAATTAGCCTAAACTACTCCTAGTCTGTATAGCGCAATGAGCAGGAGACTCGTTGCCGTTGCACTCGCGTGATTCGACAGGCACCGGCTACGGCGGCTAGGCTAGGCACTGGACGGCGGAGGAGAAGTACGCCGGCGCGGTAAGATCTATCTGTCTATTGCGGGGGGTTGAATATTCCAGAGTCGGACTGGAGGCGCCCTAATAAACCCTAGCTAGCACCGCGGAAGACGGCGCGGCGGGCGCCCTGAACCCGCGCCACGCGCGGCCGATCCAAGCTCCCCGAGACGGGGGGGATCGCCTGCTGCTGCGCCCGCGGCGGACGGAAGGGGACGGAAGAGGAATCTTGTTCGCGGCAG
>NC_057796.1:495465928-495471281 GCF_018294505.1 Triticum aestivum
CCCGCCGCGCCGCCTGCCGGGTGATCGGAGCCGGTGAGGGTGGGGGTGGAGACTGGAGAGAGAGATTGGAGAAGAAGAAAGAGTAGATTTTTTTCCCCTTCTGTTTTTCCAGGCTCTGGTTAATTTCGTGGGGAGTTTCGCGTCGTTCTTTCCCTGGGCCGGGCCGGGCCGGCCTGGCGGTTGGGCTAGGGCCAGGCCACGAGGCCCACGGACTTGAACGGAGACCATTTAAAAAAAACAAGTGCTAAGTTGATGATAAAAAAATGTTCTACTCCGATTTGCCAAAAAAATGATGGTAAAAAAAGAAGTGCTTATATAGTACAGTACAGGAGTACTAAACAAATACAGTAGATTATAAAAAGGTGCCAAGTTTGTTCTTAAAAAAGAATGCCAGTTGATGGTGTAGCAAAGTTAATTTGGTCTCAAGATTTTCAACAAAGTTCAAAATTTGGTTTATGAAATTGCATCGGATTATTTTGTTTTCTGACAAACGCATGAAGGCACGCATGCATACCGTACCTCTATGAGCACTGAGCCGGGCGGTCTTGAGATTGATGAAGTTTGGTGTTGATACAAGCAGACAGTCAAAGTGGTTCCAGACCTCAACCAAAAACTCAATTGTAAATTCAGCAGCATACAAAAATCTCCAAAAAAAATATTTTGAAAAAGATCACCATTCACATTCCCTCAGAAAAAAACAGATCACTCAAAATGGCATGAACAGCTCCAAGAGATCCACATATCTCCATTCACACAAAAAAAAGTAAGGTGCTGGATTTGTTCAATTTTTTGAAGGAAGAGAGGAATCAACAGCAGCAACAGCAGTTTGATGGCATGAACAACCCAACTCCCAAGCCAAAAGGTTTGGTATGAAACAGTAGAATAGCACACCACTTCAGCCTTGCCAAAAGTATAAATGAACAGCAGCAATTCTCAAGCATCATCAACAAACTAAAATGAAAAGCACATCTGCTCGCAGTCAATCATCTCAGCTTCGCCAACAGAATCAACAGCAGCAGCAGCTCTCAGTCTCACAAACTTTAAAACATGTATTATATATTCGCAGGCATTCGGCCATTTTAATTTAAAACCAACGGATTCCAAACGAGCGGCGTTATGCCACGCCGGCCTGCATACATCTCTCCGAAATAGAACATCATCCATCTTCATCAAGGGACTAAAATTAACGCCGCTGCAAGCGACCACAACAAAGGGGAGAAACAAACTGTACAAATTAAAACGGCCAAGCAACCCACCGCCGTCATCAAACACCATTCATTCCATCCATTCATTCGTTATAAAGAAGACCACGGCACGCCCGCCCGTGGTAGCCGCTGCCTGGCTGAGACACCCCCGCCAGACCACACCTCTTATTTGCCCGGCCTCCTCCTCCGCCTCAGGGCCTAGTAGTGGTTCCTGTTGTCGTCACCGTCGAAGTTGAGGCCTTGAATGCCCCGCACCGTGGACTCGTAGTTCTTGGCGCTCGACGACTGGTGCCTGCCCGAGGACGACCGCCCCCTCGTGTCCGATGAGTCGCCCACCTGCGGGCTCCACCGCGGGGCGGACGACCGCTGGAACGCCCCCGGGCTCGCGTCCGTCGTGCGGCTGCGCGTCTGCTCCGCGTCCGTGCTCGGCTCCCGGCTGCTAGAGACAGCAGGTCGCCTTGAGGATCCGCTTGACCGTCCCAACAAAGTCGAACTGGAGAACTACACGTCATTTAAGGGTCAGGTGTTACAGGCCAGTTTTATGTATGTATGTACACAAGACCACTTCAGTGGTCTACATATTTCCCTAGCAACAAGAGACAGATGGGATGAAATACACAGCAACTCTTGACAACTTACAATAGCATCTTTTGAGGTGGATTGGTCATGTCTGATAGGTGACTTCTGTTTGGCCAGGCTGCCTGCATTTATAGCTGGAGGTGGAACCTGACGCCGCATGCCATCCATATCTGACCACCCGCTCCTCCTCCCTTCTTCAGTGGCTGCATCCATTCAGTGCACAGTTGTTAACCACATAAAGACGCGAGAAGAGAAGATATTGGCAAGACCAAACTGCATGTAATCAGACAAGTCTCCATGGGTTCATTATCATACATCTGTATTTCCCATACGCTTATCTGATTATCATTTAAACGGTTCCCAGATATACATACAATTAACCAACTCAACAGAACAAAGCGACAGGTAATGAGCCTGATTTCTCACTTCCTACTGCTACAAACATTTTGTTCAATCTCAATCTGGTTGTACCACATGCACATTTCAAAAATCTATTTTCCAGGGAAATACCATCTTATTTGAAGAATACAGACTTCCATCTAATACAGATACTAACTCATTGCCTTACATATAAATAACTCATAAGATACTCTAGAATCCATCATGAGATGGATAATATACGGTACCTGACTGTCTATTTGCCATGGGAGCCATCCCAGAGCTTTGTCCTGCTGCCGCGGCCTAACATAAAAGGAAAGTAGCAAACAGTAAGACATGAATCCTCATGTGCACAGCATTAAGGAAACGAGGAACAGTTGCAATGTACTGACCATGGCGCGCGGTGGAGCACTGGTCATCTGTGACTGTTGATACTTGAGAATCGTCCAATCAAAAACATAATCAAATTGAAACCCTGCAAGTAGAAAGCATTGCTCTGTCAAGAGTTCAAAATGGAGAGCAATTTGCAGAATTTTGTTGTAAACATCAACTGATCATTAATGACTAAATTAAATGAACGATTATAAGTTCACAACATGCAAAAAAGAAAACCCACCCTCTCGAATAAAAAGGTCTCTGAACAATCTCTTGAGATATTGATAATCTGGCGTATCTTCAAAGCGCAGTGAGCGGCAGTAATGGAAATAAGATGCAAATTCAGTAGGATATCCACGACAGAGGGCCTACAGTCAAGAGAATACAATTAAGAAAAGAATGCCTCAATGGTGTTGAACGCAGGATATAGAGAAGAACACAGGCTACCTCAGTTGAAGTGGCAATTTTCCTTTCGCTGATTTTCTCATACTTCTGTTTCTTGTTCCCAGCTTTCAGACCCTGCCATGGAAGACTGACAGCAACAACAGCATGTGTCAGTACAGATAATTAGGCAGAGATGCCAGAAAAATTGCGTGTGGTTATTGTCAACAACCTTCCTCTCAAGAAGTACATCAGCACATATCCAAGAGATTCCATGTCATCCCTCCTGCTTTGTTCTACGGTGAAGCAGAAAATCAAATTAGGATATGCAAACAGATAAATGC
Organism: Triticum aestivum; assembly: GCF_018294505.1. NCBI lineage: Eukaryota > Viridiplantae > Streptophyta > Magnoliopsida > Poales > Poaceae > Triticum > Triticum aestivum. The sequence continues at coordinate 495,469,191 of NC_057796.1, forward strand.
ATGAAAGGTAAGACAAGTTTACAAGGAACAAATGACACTACATGCCTCAGGAGTCTAGGTACAGTTACAGAATAAAGGACTACACAGCCAACAGTCAAGCAAACTTACCAATTCCAAGATGAGTGTTTACACTCGCATATCTTGCTGTTCCTGTTAAGTTCTTGTTCTCTCTGTGATTAAATAGAGAACGGTCATAAGTTTTGCCACAGATACTGTGTTCTCCACTGATTTAAATAATATCAGTGCAAAACTCAGGCATGAACATAAAATGCTTATGCCATGAATGTAAAAAGGTTATGTGTGGCAACATCAAAAGAACAGCCGCAACTTTGACAATATACTGTAGCATGCATCCAAATCTCTTCAAGTAGATCAACAATGGGATATAACATTTACCTATATGGAATGTGCTGGTGTGTCGATGTATCCCTATACTTCTTTGCCAGCCCAAAATCTATACAATAAACCTACAGATAGATGAAAGTTACTGATAAGAACACCAATAATACATCCATCAATAAAGGCAGTCTAGTGGAATGTAGCATTTACCTGATTTGCCCTTTTCCCAAGACCCATGAGAAAATTGTCCGGCTTGATATCTCTATGCAAGAAAGACTTGGAATGGACGAACTCAACACGATTGATCTAACAAAAAGGAAGTTGTTTAGATCCCACGTGATGAAACGGAAGAGACCAAAGTAATGATGCCAAGGGAATCTGAAGTGTTGCATACCATTTGATCAGCAAGCATCAAAACAGTTTTTAGAGACAGCTTCCTGTTGCAAAAACTGAAGAGATCCTCGAGGCTTGGGCCCAGCAAGTCCATCACCAAAACATTGTAATCACCCTCTACACCAAACCACTTGACGTTTGGGATTCCAGCTGCAGAACAGTAGGGGGAGTCAGTTGATCCCTCCTTGAATAAACGGGAGAAAAGAGACTGGACCAAGTAAGACCAAGGAAGCAGAAAAATATATTACTTCCTCCTTGAAGTATTCTGTACAGCTTTGACTCATACAGCAGCTGCGGATGCTTTGTCTTGACATTTTCCTGAACAAAACCACGCAGGAACAAGACAAATCAAAGAGCGTCACTTCAGGAAAATAAACCGTACTTGTGATGTAGTTACAAGTTTACGGTTAAGAGATCAAGCAAATGAGCACCAGACTAGAAAAAAGTGTAGCAGAAGGGCAGTATACTGCTGCAAAACATTTGTGCATTCCATCTAATGTTTTAAATAGCCGGCTATAGCTCCGCCCGCTATATAGCCTTTTCAGCAGGGTGCCGCTAAATAGTCCCATGTACAAATAGCCCGCTATAGCTGATTTTGAGGTCCGCCGCTATTTAAAACATTGATTCCATCACTTGAAGAATCTCATATTTTGGCAGACAAAACGTGTACTGAGATCGAGCAAATGAATCCTAGCCTACGAAAATTGAAGATAGGTGCAGTGTATTGGCATTGACATATGTGTATTCCACCTCTTGAAGGTTCATATTTCGGCAGCAGCTAAAGCAAAGCATGTAACCAGCACCTACAACAAACTGCATTGCAGGAAAGTATGAGAGCTCTTAAGCAGAAAATATCACATGGCCTGCACACAGCACATGATTCAGCCAGCACCCCAAATCCATGCATCACCATTCCATGAGCATTAGCTACAGGGATTAACAGGCCGCGTAATCTCCGGGTTTCCATGGCCTTATTAATCCGACGCTGGGGAAATAATACAATACTAGCATGGCAATTCCCCAAATCTAGCATCCAATTCGACCTAGATCCCCCGAAACCACACCACGGGGGGCGGATAAAATTGATGAGCGTCGAGGAGGGGGAGGGAGGGACGGAGGAACTCACGAGCTTGATCGCGACCTCCTCGTTGGTCTGCACGTTGGTGCCTGCACAGAGAGACGGAGACGGAATTTGTTAAAAAAAAAAAAGAGGAGGAGAAAAAGGCGATGGCTTTGGGAGGAAAGGGGGATCTGGCGGCCGGAGGGGAAGGGGACGGACCGAGGTAGATCTCCCCGAAGGAGCCGCTCCCCAGCTTGCGGCCGACGCGGAACTTGTTGCCGATGCGCGGCTCCATCGCC
>NC_057796.1:495471580-495476427 GCF_018294505.1 Triticum aestivum
CTGCCTGCCTGACTGCCCGTCCGAGGCTACCGCCGGCCGGAGCCTCGCATGCGGGGTACGGGACGGGAGGGGAGGTTCGGATCGGATCGGGGCGGCCGGAATTGGGTCGGGGGCGGGGGCGGGGGGCTAGGGCTCGATCGAGTGGATCGGAGTGAGGAGGATTGGGGATTTCTTGCGGGGACGGAGGAGCGAGAGAGCGCCTGACCTGACCAGGACGGACAAGCTCCCGGGCTCGGGGAGGAAATACTGGGGAACCCGGGGTGCCCCACGGCAAACATGGCGGGTCGGGTGCCTCCCTTTTTCCTTTTTTTTCTTCCTTACATGTATAAAATAAATAAATAAACTCCCTTTCCCAAGCCAACAAACCTCAACTAGCACAACATCTCTTTCACCTTCTTCCCATTTTTAGTTTGGGGGATGGGTCTACTCCTATATGCCAAACAGCCGGTGAATTTCTGGACGTCTCTCAGTCGGGTCGGTCTTTCCATCCTCTCGATGGCCTTGATTTTCACAGGGTTGCACTCAATGCCGCGCTCTGAGACCAGGAAGCCAAGGAGCTGGCCGGCTGGTACTCCAAAAATGCATTTATCTAGGTTGAGCTTGATCTGAAACCGACGCGGATTTTCGAAAGTTTCTTTGAGATCTTCCAAGAGGGTACCGCGCTTGTCCGTCTTCATCACAATATCGTCTACATAGACGTGGGCATTCCTACCGAGTTGCTTGAGGAGGCACTTCTGCATGCAACACTGAAACGTGGCACCGGCATTTCTCAAGCCGAATGTCATGGTCAGGTAGCAGAAAGCTCCGAATGGTGTGACGAAGGCGGTCTGCCGGGTTCAACTTGATCTGGTGGTATCCTGAGTAGGCATCCAAAAAGCTCAACAGCTCACACCCGGCTGTGGAGTCTATCACTTGGTCAATCCGAGGCAACGCAAACGTATCCTTGGGGCAGCCTTTGTTGAGACTGGTATAATCAATGCACATGCGCCACTTGTTCTTCTTCTTCAGTATAAGGACTGGATTGGCGAGCCATTATGGGAAGAAAACTTTCATAATGAAGCCGGCTGCCAACAGGCGGGCGATCTCTTCTCCGACGATTCTTCTCTTCTCCTTCAATAGTCGGCGGAGGGGTTGTTTGACTGGTTTGGCATCGGCTCTGACATGTAGCTTGTGCTCGGCGAAATCCGTCGGAACACCCGGCATGTCTTTGGGTGATAATGCAAAGATGTCCCAATTCTCACGGAGGAAATCGACGAGCTCGCTTTCCTATTTGCTATCAAGGTTGGCACCTATGACAGCGTGCCTCTCCGGGTGCTCAGGGTCCAAGGGGATCTTCTTTGTTTCTTTGGCCGGCTGGAAGGAGCCTTGGGTCTCTGACTCTTTGGGTTCTGGTGACAGGTCCGGCTGCTTGCTGGCCATAGCCACCACCCGGTCCAGGAGCTTCTTCTCAGCAGCAATCACAAGGGACTCGGCCAGCCGGCTGCTGGCTGCAGCACAGGTGGACGACTTCTCATAGTCTCCACTGATCGTGATAATGCCCTTGGTTCCTGGCATCTTCATCTTGAGGTAGGCATAATGTGGCACTGCCATGAACTTGGCTAGAGATGGCCGGCCTAAGAGCACGTGGTAAGGGCTCTCCAGGTCAACCACCTCAAACCAAATTGCCTCACGGCGGAAGTGATTCTTGTCCCCAAAGATGACATCTATCTTGATCTTGTCGATTGGTGAGCAGGAAAGGCCGGGCACAATGCCATGAAACACAGTCCGACTGGGCAGCAGCTGCTTCTCTTTGATGTTCAACTTCTCCATGGTATCGCCGTAAAGGATGTTGATGCTGCTACCACCATCTATCAGGATCCAGGAGAAACGAGCAGCTCGCCTCTCCGTTGCAAGGGTGGCATCCAGCACCAAGGCATAGGAACCCGGGGAAGGCATCACTTCCGGGTGGTCGGCACGGCTCGAGCTAATAGGCTTCTCAGACCAATGCATGAACTCTGGAGCAGTTGAGGCAACTGCATTCACTTCACGGTGCTGCTGACGTCGGATGTGTCTGTCGTTGGCCACGCTGGTGAAGACAACGTAGGTACCATGTTCTTCAGGGAATTCATCCTGGATTGCACCGACTGCTGGACGGGCGGCCGACTGCTGAGGGGGGGAGCCGGCGGGTCGGCAGGCGGAGGAGGCAGTCCTTCTCCCTTGGCGATGCGGACGAGCCAGTGGCATTTCCGGGTCGTATGGTTGGATGGCTTCGCGCCACTATGGAACTTGCAGGGAGCATCAAGGGTCTGCTCAAAGGAGAAAGCGGGCAACCAAGCTGGCTTGCCGCCCTTCTGGCGCTTGGAAGTGGTTGTCCTTCAGGCTGCTGGTCCTCAACTGTCGCCACCTGCCGGCTGGTGGAAGCCGGCTGCGTGGCCTTGCGCTTGTTGTCGTTTGATACGTCTCCAACGTATCTATAATTTTTGATTGCTCCATGCTATATTATCTACTGTTTTGGACAATATTGGGCTTTATTATCCACTTTTATATTATTTTTGGGACTAACCTATTAACCGGAGGCCCAGCCCAGAATTGCGGGTTTTTTGCCTATTTCAGAGTTTCATAGAAAAAGAATATCAAACGGAGTCCAAACGGAATGAAACCTTCGGGAGCGTGATTTTTGGAACGAACATGATCCAGGAGACTTGGACCCTACATAAGAGAAGCTTCCAGGAGGCCACGAGGTAGGGGGCGTGCCTACCCCCCAGGGCGCGCCCTCCACCCTCGTGGGCCCCCTGTTGCTCCACCGACGTACTTCTTCCTCCTATATATACCTACGTACCCCCAAACGATCAGATACGGAGCCAAAAACCTAATTCCACCGCCGCAACCTTCTGTACCCATGAGATCCCATCTTGGGGCCTGTTCCGGAGCTCCGCCGGAGGGGGCATCCATCACAGAGGGCTTCTACATCAACACCATAGCCTCTCCGATGAAGTGTGGGTAGTTTACCTCAGACCTTCGGGTCCATAGTTATTAGCTAGATGGCTAATTCTCTCTTTTTGGATCTCAATACAATGTTCTCCCCCTCTCTCGTGGAGATCTATTCGATGTAATCTTCTTTTTGCGGTGTGTTTGTTGAGACCGATGAATTGTGGGTTTATGATCAAGTTTATCTATGAACAATATTTGAATCTTCTCTGAATTCTTTTATGTATGATTGGTTATCTTTGCAAGTCTCTTCGAATTATCAGTTTGGTTTGGCCTACTAGATTGATCTTTCTTGCAATGGGAGAAGTGCTTAGCTTTGGGTTCAATCTTGTAGTGTCCTTTCCCAGTGACAGTAGGGGCAGCAAGGCACGTATTGTATTGTTGCCATCGAGGATAACAAGATGGGTTTTTTATCATATTGCATGAATTTATCCCTCTACATCATGTCATCTTGCTTAAGGCGTTACTCTGTTTCCATGAACTTAATACTCTAGATGCACGCTGGATAGCGGTCGATGAGTGGAGTAATAGTAGTAGATGCAGGCAGGAGTCGGTCTACTTGTCTCGGACGTGATGCCTATATACATGATCATACCTAGATATTCTCATAACTATGCTCAATTCTGTCAATTGCTCAACAGTAATTCGTTCACCCACCGTAAAATACTTATGCTCTTGAGAGAAGCCACTAGTGAAACCTATGGCCCCCGGGTCTATCGTCATCATATTAATCTTCCAACACTTAGTTATTTCCTTTGCTTTTATTTTACTTTGCATCTTTATCACAAAAATACCAAAAATATTATCCTATCATATCTATCAGATCTCACTCTCGTAAGTGACCGTGAAGGGATTGGCAACCCCTTATCGCATTGGTTGCGAGGATATATTTGTTTTGTGTAGGTGCGAGGGACTCGCGCGTAGCCTCCTACTGGATTGATACCTTGGTTTTCAAAAACTGAGGGAAATACTTACGCTACTTTGCTGCATCACCCTTTCCTCTTCAAGGGAAAACCAACGCAGTGCTCAAGAGGTAGCAAGAAGGATTTCTGGCGCCGTTGCCGGGGAGGTCTACGCAAAAGTCAACATACCAAGTACCCATCACAAACCCTTATCTCCCGCATTACATTATTTGCCATTTGCCTCTCATTTTCCTCTCCCCCACTGTAACACCCGGGATGTAACTTTCCATATTTGTAACTCCAACTCTTGCCATATTCGGCTATGTGTTATGATATTCCCTTCGTGGTCGGGTTTTGTTTTTCGTTTTGCATTTTGTTCATGTCATGCATCTCATATCATGCCATCATGTGCATCTCATTTGCATACGTGTTCGTCTCATGCATCCGAGCATTTTCCCCGTTGTCCGTTTTGCAATCCGGCACTCCCACATGCACCGGCGCACCCCTCTTGTTTCTTTTCGTGAGCGGGTGTTGAACATTCTCGGAATGGACCGAGTCTTGCCAAGTGGCCTTGGTATACCACCGGTAGACCACCTGTCAAGTTTCGTTCCATTTGGAGGTCGTTTGACCTTCAACGGTTAACCGGGTAACCGCAAAGTCCTTTTGTGTGTTGCAGTAAAAACCCCCTCCAAACAGCCCAAAACCCATCTAAGTCACCTCCATATTCTCGGTCGTTCGATCACAATCGTGTGGGCGAAAACCGCACTCCATTTGGAGCCTCCTAGCTCCCTCTACCTATAAAAACACCCCCCCTCCGAAATTTTTCGCAGATCAAACCTTAGTCTCTTCCACCCCGCGCCGCCGGACATGTCCGCCCGAGCCGGACGAAGTCTCGCCGCCGCGCCCGACCAACCAGAGCGCGCCACACGGACGCCGCCATCTTCCTCCGCCGTAGGCCCGCCAGGCCCACGGGGAGCC